>NC_056731.1:1954118872-1954278872 GCF_019279795.1 Protopterus annectens
CAGGAATAAAATAAAACACCTCTGTAAGTCTCGAACCCTGGACCTTACACAACATGAAGTACCACTAAGCCACAGTAGAAATACATCAAGTTGGTTCTTAAATAATTATATCATGCGTCGGAATGAGTGATTGTAAAGGAAAATTAGGAATACCATACCACACAACTTGTTCTGTGGATGTTGACCAACAGTTGTTGTGGGATTACATTACATGACTGTGATAAGAGAAGCAGCCATTCTAGCAGGAAATAATGTTACACCATCACCTTACAACCCCACACAGTATCACAGCAGGACAAACACTGGTATATGTGTTTAGGGAACCATACCTCTCAACTGTCCCTAATTTTCAGGGATGTCCCTGATTTTGACCCAAATTTTAGGTCTGTCCCTCTGAATCCCTCCTAAAACTAGTGACTTTGGGCAGAAAGGTGGTGAATTACATTTAATGAATAATGACAATAATTAAGAGTTATACACTTCTTTTACTTCAGAAAAGGTGTATTAATTCATATGATCTGATTCTCTCAATGTTTCAACTTAATGGCACTAATATTTTAAAGGTGTCCCTGATTGTCCCTGAGTTTTTCTTAACTTTTCCTTGATTCTGTTCAAATATGTACCTGATTGGTTGAGAGGTCTGGCAGAGGCAGAAACACAGAGGCATATTAGCCTTTCTGCTGTTACACACTGTGCAAATAGCTTTGGATGGAGTTTTGGAAACATACCCTTATGTAGGAATAAAACAATGAAATACAAATGGATGTAGCCATGTACTGGTAGCAGCCAACTGTAAGAATGCCATTGCTCTATTGCTGAAAAGACCTGTGTGGTGCACAGACAAAAAATAACAGGCTATTCTCTGTCTATCATGTGGAATAGTCCACAGTTGGGAGTTATGCAGACAGACTACATGCCTTGATAAACTAACATGTACACAGCAACCCTGTAAGTCCAGCAAGATAAAATCCACACAATACTACTAACGCTCTCTGTACTTCTGCAACCCTACCCAAATTTAGAATATACCTGTGTGTGCAGGGTCTACCAAGGATGTAGGTAAGCATACTCACTGTACTGAAATGTGTCGAGTTTTTCTGAGCAGCTTGTGCTAATGTCAACACTAAAAAAGCACAAAATGTTTAGAACTGTGTAAATGAATGTTCATAGTATAGCAGTTCACAAACAATTCTTGTGCCAAAGGAATACATCTCTATAACTAGCTTTGTATGGCAGTTAATTGTAACAGTTGAAAAGAAAGTACATCTATCCATGTGTCTTGGGGTAGCATTTTGAGGGGTGAGTACGTTTCTACACTGACAAGTGGGTACTGGAAGCAGCAACATTAGGTCTGAGTACAAACTGTAAATCTCTGGCTACACCCTTGGCTTCTGATATAAGAACTATACCAACCTTTTGTCTTAAACAATGATGTCCACACCAAACAAGGATGATCTCCATCTTGGAAAGCTGAAAGGGCCATGCCTACATGAGTCAGCAATTTATAGTACTGGGTTGCTATGACAGTGATTACTTCAATTACTACACAGCAGGCTGCATGCTATTAGCAAATGGTAGGCACTAATTGGTGCATAGGCCATCACGTGCTCATGTGCAATTCCTACAAAAGCAGGCTGCAATCTTTGCCAACAAACTCAATCACTCTACTGCAGAGACTGACAGAGAGAGAGAGAGAGAGAGAGAGAGAGAAAGAAAAAGGAAAAAGAAATATTATCAAATTATACAAAGGAAAGGTATGTGACACATATGTATTTACTGGTATGTAGTAGATGTTATTGAAGAATAGTCTACATAATGTGAAACATTCATATGTGACAGCAGTACTTCTTTCTGCACAGATGTTCTGCTTAACTACTGCTATGGACAATACTGTGTGTACCTGTGGGCAGTGGGACATACCTATGAAATGTGTAACTCAGCATTAAATGTCAAAGATCTGATCCATGTTATCTGTGTTCTGTACAGTAGTGTGGCCAATGGCTGTTGGGGGGATTAGCGCTGACATTATATAAACATGGGTGTGATGGAACAACACATGCATGATAGCCATATTAAAGTGTAGCTTAGCATTGGCATGTGCTGTAGCAGTCTAGTATGCTTATCTAGCATCTGTTGCCATATATACCCCCCTAATGTTAGTCTGTGGTCATATGTGACACCTGTTTGTGTTGCAGCAAGGCCCAACAGTTCAGCTGTGAGGTCCAGGGACTTACAACAGTGTGGACCATGTGTGTGTATGCCACACACATACAGAGAAACATATATGTGTCATATATATTCACATCTGTATATGTGCATAGAGCAGGGGACATATTGCAACTGTTTGTGAAGGGGGGATATATATGTTGGTGAAGGTTAGTATGCACATATTTGTATGCAGGTTTTAGTGTGTGACAAACAAGACAGCATACAGTGCTGGTATATGATATGTGGTGGTTAAACACTGTGGGTGGTTCATTCAGTTTGCAATGTTGAAGCCAGTAAGGCCTGCTAAAGCTACCTGGGCTGTGAACACCTTCAATGCATTTATCCCATGACTGTGCAATGTTATTACATTACTGTACACCTTACATCCTTTGTATAATTGATATTCTCACTATGAAAGGTGAAATGTATATGTGCCTCTATATATATATATATATATATATATATATATATATATATATATATATATATGTATATGTAGACAAATGGATGTGTATATGTGTGTATATATATATATATATATATATATATATATATATATATATTTATACATATATATATACATATATATAATATATATATCTATATATATATCTATATATATATATCTATATATATATATATATATATATATATATATCTATATATATATATATATATATTCATACACACCTATATCTACTTGTTGCAATAGATGCTCTGTACTGTTGACTGACTGTGATGGTCAATAAATATGTTTGTGAATACATCAAAGATATGTATCTGTGGGATAGCTTATTGGGAAACTGTTTATGTTATGGTATTCTGGGTCCTTGCTTTGATCCTAGCAAAAGCTGTGTATTCTGCTGCTAGGCAGAACAAGTGCTATTGCATACAGCGTGATTAAGTCCCTTGGTTTTAACTAGGGTGTGTCATTGGAGGCTAAAGCACTACATGTATGATTATTGATTAGTACTGATGTTGAATGCAAATTCTGTGTGTACTGATGCTGAATGCAAATTCTGTGTGTACTGTAGTACTAACTGAAGCTCTGGGCCTGTACAGCAAAGTATGGTGTACGTCAACATTGCTTGCATCTACTGTTTTGTGTGGTCCCTGTATTCATCACGGATTACATTTCTCAAGATTAAGGTTGTGTAAGTACTGATACACAGTACTGTATAGTACACACTGAAAGCTTATCTGGGTTGTCATACCTCTCTGTCCTGTCATTATGTCTGACGTGTGCGTGGGTATGTCTGTGACATGTCCTTTGACATATGTGTGGTAATACATATAACTGTGTATCTAGCAACATTCATAGTGCACTACAGCAGTATGTGACCTATATTCTCAATTGTGCACATATTTTGGCCACGGGTTTGGCATTAACAAGTTGTGTGGTATAATATTAATACATTTACTGGACCTTACACTGATTGTGATGGATGATATATTTCTTTACACATCAGCTTGATGTATATCTGTTGTGGCTAGGTCGTGCATCGTGTTGCATACAGTGTGCCAGGTACTCTTGTATAGTCTTATATAGTGATTTTATTTTGTTGCTGTGCAGAGCATGGTTCATTGGATAGAGAGTGAGCAAGGCACTTTCAAGCAGTTGTGGGGTGAGCAGTGATAAGTGGCAGTTACAGTGTTTCACTCTCGGTTAGCTTATAGGTTGCTAAACTTCCATAAGCTGTGCTTGCTTAAATGTGCCTTATTCCGTCTGTAGCCACTGACCTTTGTTTTGCCTAGTAACAAAATAAAAAGCATTTACTAGGAAAAAAACCACAACCATTCACATCACAACATATGTGATTTGCCACTAAGCCATCTCAGATATACATATAATTTATGTATTCACAAACATAACATCCAGTACAATCATACAACACTACAGAAGATGTACTCCAACATGTAGATGTATGTGTGTGAGTAACTACTGTAATCTGTGCTCAGGTACAACATATCGTATTATGTATGTAAGTATATATATATATATATATATATATATATATATATATATATATATATATATATATATGGCAGTTCAGTGATATCTTTAATGTATAATGTTAAATGTGCCATATGACTTGCTCAGATATACTTTTGTATTTATGTCTTCCAGGGATCATGGCCCACCACATGAACCCAAGCTACAGTAGGGCTGAAGATGATATCATCACTAGCATCATAATTCAGCACTACCGTGTACTATTTTCATGAACCAGCCAGGACCAGCAGGAGCGTACTGCAATGTGACAAGATCTTGTCCGCAGGGTCAATGAGGTAGGCCTGCATAACTGCATGTATGAGCAGGTACACCACCACTGCAGTGATCTTCTCCGACATGTCCGTCAGAGTGCCGCTGATGTGCGTATGGAACAGCATGCAACAGGGGGTGGTGTTAGCATCCATCCCCCCTCACCAGAGTGGAGGAGCTGCTCATGAGCCTGGTGGCACCTGCCCAGCAACAACAGCAGCAGACATACATAATGATGGAGGTTGGAGCCACCCAACAAGCACACATGGAGCATGCAGGTAACATGGCATATCTGTAGACTACTGTTATCTGTAGTGCAGCAAAATAATGAATTCCTCACTACTAAGGCAACAGAAAGTAAAAATCCAAACACTGAAAAAGCCAAACTGTTGCACCATGGCCAAAATAAATTCGTGGGCACAGAATCAGATAAAATCCTGAAAATCTATTTATTGAATAAAAACAAGCATAAAAATACTTGTTAAGTAAAAAACTTTTCGGTCCTGTCGTTGACAATGTTAGCGATATTCCTGAGATGATTGCTCACAAATTACTCCATGTATTGAGATGAATGGTCCCAAGGAGTAATTTAGATGCTATCCTTCAAATAATAACGAAAGCGTACTGTCCAGCAAATATGTATTCACATATAATGGTTCACCAAAATTCCATCACAGAATAAAATCTGTACCTTCGTGAGATAACGCATATGGAGCAAATATTACTTTTCCGTTGCTAAAACTCACAAATGCATGTTGACAGGGAAAAGTTCCAAAACAGTAAACCCCAAACACACAATAAGCACTTTCAGTTTTCACCTTCTTCAGATCGTAAGGATTACATACACACAGTTGACAAGTGCTGGATTCAAACCCCTATCTAACTACATTATGATACAACAGCAGTACACATTTACATGACGCACTATACACATTACTGAGGTTTCACCTTCTCACAGGTATATTTGTTGGATGGTGACATCATCAGACTTGACAAAGATGAGTATGTCACTTTTAAGGGGTGTGAGTAGTCTCCTGAAAGGTTGCTTCCTCCCCAGGGAGAAAAACACACACATAGTTGGCAAGTGCAGGATTCAAACCCCTACCTAACTACATTATGATACTACAACAGCATGCATTTACATGACGCGCTATACACATTACTGGGATTTCACCTTCCCACAGGTATATTTATAGGATGGTGACATCATCAGACTTGACAAAGATGAGTATATCCCTTTTAAGGGGTGTGAGTAGTCTCCAAAAAGGTTGCTCTCTCCCCAGGGAGAGACAGACACACACATACACAGTTGGCAAGTGTGGGGTTCTTATTCCAAACTAAGTAATTTTTACACTTCAGCAAGCAATATGGAATTACAGGATGCAGTACAGACATTATTCACTGACAGTTTGCCCAAAGGGGTTTTTCACATTTGCTAACCTCAGCAGGCTTATCATACTAGGTGTATTGTGAGTGTATTGTATGTATAGGCCATAACCATATCATATATGGGTTGATGCACCACATGCTAGCACACACAGGGTCAAACTGGTGGCTAAACTCTGTCAACCCAATACTGGACAGTACAGTCAAGAGGAGTAGGGTCATACAAGCACAACACCAACAGTCTCACATAGACCTACAATATAAGCACCAGCAAAACACACACATAAATACACATTACCATACATGGAGAATACAAATATTAATCTGAAAAAGAGAAAGTGTCCTCCTAAGCAGACAAGCAAGTCCCATGCACCTTCAAGCACATGCCAGAAAACACGTAATACACCAAAGCAGTGTGCCTCACAACAGGCCCTAAGGCAAAACAACGTACCCAACACACTAGTAATAGGTGACTCCATAGTCAGGCACACAGATGTTCCACTCACTAGGCTGGACAAGGGGAAGGTTACTGTCAGTTGCCTGTCAGGTGCTATGATCCGCCACATAACACAAGCACTTACATCACTCCAGAACAGGTACATATATGACGCGGTCTTTGTACATGTCAGTGTGAATGATCTGAGACATACCTCCCAGGACAACATGACAAAAGATATATAGTAGCTCTATGATCATGTAGTCCAGGCTGGTATGACCCTGACCTTGAGTGGCATCTTACCTTCACCTACATGATACTGCAATATAACAGAAAGATGATAAACTTCAACAATTGGCTGAGCTTCTGGTGTCATTCAAAGGGGATACAGTCTCTGTCTGCCTGTGATGACATGATAGACAAGCCCCGTTGCTTTGCTAGAGATGGTTTGCACCTGTCACCCCTATGTTTCTGAATACTAGCCAAGGCTCTTGTTGTCCCCATATTACCTTTTTTAGGCAAGGCTCAAAGGTTCATAGGTAGGTACTAGGCTATCGGCCCTGGGGCCTATACAAGCCCAGCCAAAAAGGTACCCTGGCTTTTGCCACCCAAGAAAATTATTTTCCTGTGCCACTGTCGAGCAGAGTCACAGAGGTGATCCCCGGGGTGCATTTCCTATTTCCCATCCAATCATCAAGATTTTTCTTGAAGAGTGCTAATGAGGAGCTTTGTTTGATATAAATAGGTAGTTTATTCCAGAGTATGGGAAGTCTCTGGGACAGGAATATATCCCTCCGGCATGTTCTGTTTATTGTGGTGACAAGGTTTAGGTCCCTAGAGAGTGTAGCTCAGAGGGATTGGGATTTCTTTAAGTGGAGCATGTCCAACATCTCTGGGTTTGACATAGCTTTGTATGTTAGGCAGAGATCGCCTCTGAGTAGGCGATATGAGACAGAGTAAAGCTGGATTTTTTTGACACGGTCTGTGTAGGACATCTGTTTGAGGCCAGTAATCCTCTTTGTGAGGTATTTCAGTGGCCTTTCCAGTTGTTATAGATGTCTTGTGAAGTACATACCAAAAGGGGCATTGTACCCTATAATGGGTCTAATGAGTGATGAGTAGAGGGGAACAATGACCTCTTTTTTTCTGGATGAGAAACCTTTTGTGATGAGGTGTGCCATGTAGAAGGATTTCCTGACTACTGTGGCGATGTGATTATCAAAGGAGAGACTACTGTCCACCTGTGTCCCAAGATCTCTTATCACACTTTCGGTGTTAAGTATACTACCGCCTATGTTGTAGTTCATGGGTGCAGAGTTTTTACCAAAGGGGATCACAATGCACTTTTTGGCATTGAGCTTGAGGCCATGGCTTTGATACCAGGCATCTGTCTCAGTGAGGCCCTTTTGTATGATGTCCACATCGTTAGGAGTTTCGATTATGGCTCCTAGTTAGCAGTCATCTGCAAACTTTGTTAGCCAAAGACCTTCTGTGTTAGCCTGCACTTCAGAGAAGTAGATACCAAACAGGAGAGGACCCAGGACTGAACCCTGTGGTACTCTACTTGTCACTGGTCTGAAGTCAGATTTGGAGTCTGATACTTTCACAGTGTGGGTTCTGTCAGTGAGCCAGTTGGCAACCCATCTTGTGACATAGGGATTCATACCTAGTTTAGTGAGTTTATCTATAATTCCAGAGTGGGGGATGGTGTCGAAAGCCTTGGCAAGATCTAGATAGGCTGTGTGAACCACCTTACCCTTTGTATACGGCTTTGGTAACTGCATCAAAGAAGTCTATCAGGTTTAGGAGACATGATCTGCCTTTTACAAACCCAAACTGGGTGGGGTCCAGAGTTTGGAGATTACCAATGTCTTTGTTTATATGTTCCATGATGATACATTCCATGGCCTTGCAGACCAGGCTCATCAGGCTAATGGGGCTGTAGTTCCCGGGGTCCGTGGTGGCTCCACCCTTGTGGAGTGGGATAACCGTCACTGTGCGCCATTCAGCAGGCACAAAGCCTGAGGTGAGGCTATGATTGAATATGGTACTTAGGTGGGGTGCCAGTTCGTTGTGTAGTTCATGTAGAACGCAGCCTGGGATGTTGTCTGGTCCCATGGATGCTGTGTTCTTGCCTTTGGAGAGTGTGGTTTTTACCTGTGCAGCCATGATTACAGGAACTTTGCATTCTTCTGGTATAGAGATGGGCTATTTAATGGGTGAGAGGGAGATAAAGTTAGCAATGAACCTATCTGCCAGGATGTTGGCAATATCAGTTGGGTCTGTATATTTAGTGCCATTGTGCTGTAACACAGAGCAGATCTGAGTGTTGCCATTAAGATTCTTGACATAGCTATAGAATGCTTTGTGGTTGTCTTTAGAATCAGTGGCGATTTTGTTTTCATAACTAGCTTTGGAGGACTTTGTTAGGGATCACAGCTTCTTACTGAGGCTGACCAGGGAGCTCCTCCACTCATGGTATTTTACTCTCTTTTGCAACAGTTTCTTCCTTCTGTTGTACAGTTTGTTTATGGCAGGGGACCACCAGATTGGTTTCCTTTTTTTGGAGGATAGTGTCTTGGTTCTGTTTGGGATAGCATGATCAATGCACCCATGTAAATGCTTATAAAGGGTAATTGTGTAGGATTCAGTAGTCGTAACCGTATTGTCCATCTGCATGGGTGTGATGAAGTTCACCACTTCTGTCTTAAGAAGCATGAAGTTGGCTTTGGAGGAATTTTTTACCATGGTTTCTTAAATGGGGGGTGGGGGCAGAATGTGGATATCTAGGGTAATTTGCTTATGGTTGGATCGGACCAATGAGGCGTTGACTTCAGGTGTGGAACACCAGTCACTCAGGACAAACCAAACTCTGTAACCAACACAAATAACCACAAAGTGAGCTAAATGCTACTTATTGCCAGAAGTCTCAGCCTCCAAATGCACACACTCGAGGCACTTCTCAGTATGGAGAATATTGATATCTGTGCAGTAACAGAAACCTAGTTCAAGGCTCCAGAGAGCACACCAGCACTACCAGAATACTACTCATTCCATACCTTCCAGCATCAGAACCTGGATCATAGCACATAGGGCGGGGATGTATCCATATTTATCAATGATACCTACACCTCTCTCTACATCCACTCTACAGGATATGTACCCATAGAATGTTGCACAGCAATGTTCTTCCCACTCCTCAGTGGTAGGGTCACAACAGACCCTTGGCATTTCTGCTCTATGAGCCTGACGAGTCTGATCTGCAAGGCAATGGAGCCAATCATAATGGAACTCAACAATAAAGACATTGGGAACCCTCTCACAGTTGAGCACACCCAGTTTATGCCTCCTGAACTGGGTGGATTTCTTTGAGACAGTTACCCAAGCTACAGATGATTGAAAGGAGCTCCACACAGCCTACCTATACCTTGCTAAGGCCTTTGACACCATTCCCCAGTCAGGTATCATAGATGAATTCACCAACCTGGGCATAAATCCATACATCACAAGATGGATTGCAAACTGGCTCACAGATAGATCCCACAAATTAAGAGTTGCTGGCTACATGTCAGACTCTAAACCAGAAACAACTGGTGTCCCCCAGGGTTCAGTCCTGGGGCCCCTCCTGTTTGGTATATACTTCTCAGAAGTACATGCTAACACCGGAGCGTTGTGGTTGACTAAGTTTGCTGGGGACTGTAAAGTGTTTGCCATAATAGATTCCCCGGATGACACAATTATTCTCCAGAAGGGACTCTATGAGACAGATGTGTGGTGTCAGAATCATGGCCTCAAGCTCAATGCGAAAGAATGCATAGTAATTCCCTTTGGAGAAAACAAAGTACCCACAAACTACCACATAGGTGTTACTCCCTAAAAGCTGATGAGGTAATAAGGGATCTGGGGACAGAAGTAGATAGTCATCTTTCCTTTGACAACCGTGTTGTCAAAGTGGTTAGGAAATCCTATATGGGCCCACCTAATCAACAAAGGGTTTGCATCAAGATCAAAAGAGGTAGTGGTTGCCCTCTACTCTTAAGTCATCAGACCCATCATTGAGTACAATGCAGCATTTTGGATGTACTTGACTAGGCATATCCAGCAGCTGGAGAGACCACAGAGGTACCTCACCAAGAGGATTACTGGCCTCAAACAGTTGTGTTATGCAACAGAACTGGAAAAACTAAATCTGTTCTCTGTTGCATACCGCCTACTCAGTGGCAAACTCTGCCTAACATACAGAGCCATGTCCAACACATAACTGTTGAACATGCTAAATCTAAGGAAAACAAAACTGAGTCGCACTACACACTCCAGGGATATGACCCTCATCACAACAATGAATACAATATGCTGGTGGGATAGAGTACCATCCCAGAGACTTGCCTTACTGTGGAACAGAGTCCCAATGTACATCAGACAGAGCCCCCTCACTGACACTCTTCAATAGGAACCTTGATGAGTGGATGAGAAACAGACAATTCACGCCAGGGATCACATCAGCAGCCCCAATAGAAAGGGGCTTAGGGTACTAACTATTAGAACTAGGGCTTAGGAGACTAACCAATGGGGTGGTGAAAGCTGCACAACTTGCCTAGGCTAATATATGCCTCCGTGAAGATAGTCTACTACATACCTATGTACCTATGTGACAGGTACATGTCTACAGATAGTAGATGTATACTTCATTGTACAGTCATGTTGTACAGCAGACACATGCACCACATACAGTGTAATGCTTACAGATACTGGTGGCTATTATGTACAGTGGGTGAGATGTGCACCTCATGTCTTTTGTGCCATTGGGATGTGTGCTGGGTGGGACAGTCCTGGATGGCTCCCTGTCATGGTCACCCTCTTACACACATCTCTGCCCATCCATCTTTGGCTTATTATACTGTGTTCCCCTACATATATAGGTACATAGGTAGGTAATAGGCTATCTGCCTGAAGGCATATATTAGTATGGCCAGAGTGTGCAGCTATCACCACACCTGGGGTTAGTTTGTTATGCCTCTGTGTAGAAGAGCTGATGAAGTGATCCATGGTGTGACAGTTCAGTTTCACATACACTCATCAAGGCTCCTCCGGAAGAGTGTCAGTGAGGGACTCAGCTTAATGTAGGTTGGGAGCCTGTTCCAAGTCTGTGAGTTAGTAATGTATCCCTCCAACATGTTCTATTTATTGTTGTGATGATTATATTCCTAGAGCATGTGGCAAAGTGAGCTTGGGTTTACTTCAGATAGAGCAGTACATCAGTTCTGCATTGGACATGGATCTGTATGCTGGGCAGAGATCGCCTGAGTAGACGGTATGCAACAGAGTACAGATTGAGTTACTTCAGTCTTGTTGCATGGGGCAACTGTTTGAGGCCAGTAATCCTCTTGTTGAGGTACTTCAGTGGTCTTTCCAGCTGCTGAAGGTGCCTAGTCAGATTAATTGCAAGTGTGTCGTGGTACTCTCTGATGGGTCTGATGACTGATGAGTAGAGGGAACCTCCTTTGACCTACACGCAAAGACTTTGGCAATTTGTGGGGACACATAGCATGATTGTCTAGCCACTTTGTGAATGTGTTTCTGAAAGCAGAGATGACTATCCACGTGTCCATAGATCCCTTATTATTACCTCCATATTTAGGGTGTTGGCACCTATGTGGTATTTGTATGACTGTAGCTCGAGGCCATAATTTTGACACCACATCTGTCTGACTGAGACCTTTTTTAAGGATGTCTCTGTTGCCCCAAACATTGATTATGACAACCTTTTTGCAGTCATCCACAAACTTTGCTAACAATAGCCCTCATGTGTTTGACTGTATTTCTGAAAAGTATACACCAGACAGGAGGGGTCCCAGGACTGAGCCATGGGGGACAGCAGTTGTTACCAGCTTACAGTCCAACAGGGAGACCACAATTCTTACCTTGTGGGATCTATCTGTGCCCCAGTTGGCGATCCATCAGATCACATACGTGTTTATGCACAGGTTGTTGATTTTGTGGATACAACGTGTATGGGTTGTTGGAAAAGGGCTTTTCAAGGTCTATGTAGGCCATGTGGAGCTAATTTCATTGATGTATGTCCTGGGCAACTGCCTTGAAAACTGTCTAGCAGGTTTAGGGACCATGATCTGCCCCTGACAAAACCAAAATTGGTAGGGTTGGGTGTTTGTAGGCTCCCAATAGCTCTGTTTATGGGTTCCATAATGATGGACTCCATGGCCTTGCAGATCAGGCTTATTAGGCTTATAAGACAATAGTTCCCATGGTCTGTTGTGCACCAACACTTGTGGAGTGTGCCAAACATTGCTGTAACCCATTCAACAGTTTCATATCCTGTACAGAGGGTGAGTCTCAACAGACTGTTCAGGTGCAGGGTCTGTTTGTTTTGGAGTTCACATATGACACAGCCAGGGACACCATGTCATCCCGTAGACTCTGTGTTTTTAGGTTTGGATAGAGCTTTTAACCATTGTATATGTGATTTCTGGGTTTTTACAATCTCCAGGTATGGTAATGGGCCCTTTCGTCAGTGAGGGGGGTAAATATGTATGAACCTGTCTGACAAGATGTTGGCAATGTCAGTCATGTACATGTATTCATTTACACTTTGCACTGACTCAGAACATATATGAGTTTACATTGATAATTATGACATAGCTAAAGAACGCTTCATGGTTCTCTATGGAATCTTTGGCAATATTTGTGGCAGTGCTTGGCTTGGATAATGTTAGGAGTGCTCATTGTATCTTGATGATACTGATCGGAGATTTATTGATCTTCTTTGGATTTTAACTTTCTTTGAACAACTTACGTACTTGTATTACATAGTTTGATTATGACAGGAGACCAATATATTATATGGGTCTGTTTTCATATCACTGTGTGCACAAGTCAGGATTGGTGAACAGTGACGTGTCTGGAGTAAGAACTGCAACTGCCAGATATGTGTGGCCCACTGCTGTACTCAGACATGGCCTAAGTGTGTGAGCATGCCTAGTATGACCTTTCAGTATGCTGTTGACTGAAATTTGCAAAATTTGTTTAAGTGTGTAAGCATGCCCACTATGGGCATATATATTATATGTGTGCGAAAAATCAAGTTGTTTTTTACTTCAGGGCTCACCTTTGTGTTGTACATTGACAGGAAGCACGCTGTGCCTGCAGGGCTTCCATGAGTCAATTTGCATAGACTTATCAACATTTCTATATACAGGGGGGACAGCTATTATTTGTACATTTCTACCCGGGGGGGGGGGGGCACACCTGATTGTTGCTGTGGGTGCACATAGGATGAGAGGTACACCTGACACTTATACACATTTGCTAGGCCTGCACTGTTATGTCAGGTACTCCATTTCAGTCTGTACTGTTGCCTATCGTACTGGCTTGAGGCATACTGCTGTACTACAGACCTTAGCTTCCAATTACACGCATATTAGTTTGTGACTTCATAGCCTACCCAACCCACGTCACACTGCCTGGCCTGCTGTTATCTGTCTGCATAGGCCTGGGGGGAGGTTACCCATATGCCTCTTCAGAGGGCATGATACAGCATTTGTATGTGTTTGCATTTGTCTACAACTGTCCTGCTGACTGTGACTGTTAGGTATGTGACCCCCCCAACTGGTATGTGTGAGTGACTTAAGTTCTGTCTGTGCCAGTAAAATGCTATCATGGCTTAGTGGTTCAGTACTGTGACTATAGCTACAGTATCCTGAGTTCAAACCCTGTCACTGCTTTTTATTTTCCTGCTGGGCAGACCTGACTGGTTAAAGAACAGTAAAGCAGGTGTGAGTGTGTTTACCCGACTTTGCCCAACATTGCTCAACTTCGCTCAATGTTGCCCGACGTTGCTCTGGATGGCGGGGTGCACAGCTACACGCAATTGTATTTAAATATGCTCAATACTGGTAAAATGTGCTTAGCAGTGCTTTATATTGCTTAAAATAGAGCACTCATGCCTCAGGTGGTGCTGCAGGGCTGCCTATGTCGGATGCACATAGAACACTCCCTATACGTGTTTGAAAACAGGTAGTGTCAAGTTAGGCATCCCTTTTACTGTATGTGCAAGTTAGAGAGAGGTGTCATTTCCAGGGTTCCTACTGAGTCAGTGTATGTGCTATGCGCTGCCTCTTTGCCAAGGCCAGGGCATACTGGGCACACCTCCTTCTGCCTATTGGGGCAGGCTCAGGTTGTTCCTCCTCCGAGTCACACTGTGCCTATGCAGGCCTTGGCAATGGTGGGGGGCTGTTTGGCCCTGCCCCATGCTGTTCCTGCTGCAGCTGTTTCCACAGGATCATATTGTGTAGCATGGCACATACTATAACAATTTGGGTACATCTAGTTGGTGAGTACTGCAAGGCTCCACCAGATGTGTCCAGGCACCAAAACTATGACTTGAGCATCCCAAACACACGCTCAATTATGATTCTTGTTTGTGAGTGTGCCTCATTATGGAGTTCTTGTTCAGGTGTGTGTGCATTTCTGATGGGTGTCATCAGCCATGGCTCCAGTGCATATCCAGCATCCCCTACTAGATGACCGTAGGGAATGTCCCCATTGGCAAATAACTGGTACAGCTGGGTCAGATGCCAAATGTGGGAATAGTGATATCTTCCAGGGCATCCAGCACACACATTCATTATTATGCCCTGGGCATCGCACATGAACAGGCAGTTGATGGAGTGGAAGCCCTTGTGGTTGATGTAGACCCTACCCCACTCACCGGGTGGTGCTTTGATGAGTATGTGCGTGCAGTCTATTTGCACCCACTACCTCAGAATATTCTGCTATTTGGTGGAAAAGACGCATATTGCTGGTCAATGCCTCACAGGAATTGTGGAAATATATGTGGTCACCGACATGTGCTAACATGGCATCCAGGAACTGGTGGAGTACCCTGGATGCTGATGCCTGTGAAATCCCCATCATATCACCAGTTTGTCTTTGGAAGGTACCTGTAGCTAGTATTCTTAGGCCAACACATACCTTGGTATCCACTGGGATGGGTTCCCCTCTGTTGGCTCTGTGTGTGAGGCGTTGCCTGCACAGCTCAACAATTTGCTGTAGGAGGTCCCTGTCCATGCTATAGCGCTCCACTATCTCCAGCTCATGTAGCCCCTGGTAGGTTACCCTGGGTCTGTACAGTCTTCTCTGTCACCTCACTGTGGGTTGCTCAGCAGCATTCACAACATCACCACCCTCAGCAACTTGCACATGTTGGTTTATGATAGCAAGAACAGCCCCTTACATTTTGTCTGACTTAAGCTTTTTAAGCTTTCCCTCTTTGTATACTGCAGTGTTGCAGAGTTCTTGAGGAAAAAAAAGGGGGGGGGTGGAGTTTGCAAAGTTTAAAGTGCTGGGCTGGGCTGAGCTAGTCTGCTGCCTGTGTAATTGTCTGATTCTGATACATTTCACCTGGCAGCTCTGCTAGGTCTCCTTGGTTAACTTCCTACTACTTCTTTTCCTTCCTTTTGCCTTTCTGTTTCCTCCCGGGGCAGCGCCACGCAAGCGAGTGCAAATGCGTGCACATACCCTGTGTGCATGTTTGCAAGGAGTTTCCAATCTTTTAACAGTGTGCACCTTTGGTTTGAGGTTTTCAAATAGGACAACTGTAGGCACGCCTCTTGCAATCCTGAGCAATTCAGGGCAAACACAAGCCACTGTGCTCCAATTATCTTACAGCCTGTCTGACACACCCCCTCATGATGTCACCTATATTCTAGTCATCTTCTCACCTACTCCTACTCTTACACTCTTGGGACATGTCTCACATCCTGGGGAAAATTGGGATTCACTATCCTTATCCTCATTTGCATAGGATTGTCTAGTAATGCATGGTTACATCTCTCACACTGAGCTGCCCCCCTTAGCATTCACTAGTCAGTGGCCACGTTGTCTTCAGCCTGCCATTCACCTGCATAGCAGAAAAAGCTTTTTAGTGAAAATGCCTATTTTTGGCTTTTTTTAATTATTTTCTTGTTTTTATAAGCATTGCACGTTTGCGCGGTGCTGCGCTATGCTTAAACATCGGAGATCGGGGGGGGAGTTACATTTTTATACTTTTAAACATTTTAAAATGCCAATGGCCTTATATTTGTCCATTGGCATGCTTCCTCAAATGTATGCATCCTTTATCTGGAGCTGTCATAGCATCGTTTAGCTATTTGCAGAAATGTACTCCGTTACCAACAGAGTACATTTCTGCAGCTAACACTAATCTTCCACGGACAGGTTAGTGTTTCCTGGACCACAAATTTACCTCATTTGCATGGCTTTCACCAGCAAATGAGGTAATTTGCATACCATGACGCTGTCCGTGCAAGAGTAGCTTTAGCAGCTCTCGTGCACGCCCCAGCCGGCTGTTCCTGGATCGCACGGCAGACATATTGCCGGCGTGAGCTCCTACACTCTTCTTGCTCTCCATGCACGCTTTCGTGAATCCGGGGGATAGTTTAATATATAATATATAAGTCACCAAGAACTATTGTTTCTTGGGGATAAGTAATGGATAACCAGTGAAAGATATCCTCCAGAGTATTTAAGTTGTTTCCTGGTGGAATATATGCACAGATGATATTCAAGCATTTGTTATGATTGATCTGTAGTTTGGTTATGAGGAGTTCTGTATTATTGAATTGGGGTGGTTGAATAGTTTCTCTATTAACATTTAGAGTATTTTTGTATAGGACTGCTATCCCACCTCCTTTCTTTGTAGTGCGGTCTAACTGGTGAATATTGTATCCAGGAGGTAATATCTCATTGTTGGTAGTATTAGGTTTTAGCCAGGTTTCCGTAATGCACATAATGTCTGGGGAGTGGGTTGTTAGGAGGGCGTGTAGGTTGTGAATCTTATTGTTAATACTTTTAATATTCAAGTGAAATGCTAGGAGGGAACTAGTGGAAGTAGTGGTAGCATGACTGCGGGGGTTGTGGTAGGGGAGTGAGGGTTATTGGGTGTGGGTGGGCCAGGGTGGATGGGCCGAGGTTGGGATGAATGTCTCCATGTATTATAAGATTACAGTGACAGGATACTCTTAGCTTTGGGAGTTTATTTACAAGTTTTATATAGTCTTTGTCTTTAGGTTTAAGTTTTATGGCTCTACAGAGGTGACATTTTGTTGATGGTGGTAGATTTGGTGTGTTGGGGATGGTAAAGTGATTGATTTTATGTGTGAAGTTGTGGGTGGCTGTTTGACGATTTGGATAGTGAATACTATCGTCAAGTTCTTGTTCGTAAGCAGTAAGATGGTAAAATAGAAATAATATAAGCAGTAAGGTAATTAGTATTTTTTTTACTTGTCTCATTATGTTAGGGGGATGGGCCAGTTTTGATAGTTGATAACAGGGTGTGGAAGGATGAGATAGAGGAAATGGGTGAAGGGGGAGGGCTGTTTAGAGATGTACGAGGCTCTGATTGGTTCTTAGCTAGAGGGGCGTGGTCAGTTTAGTTTAAATTTAGCAGTAGTGGGGGGCGTGTGGTAATTGGGGGAAGAGGAGGGAGCGGAGCAGGGCTAATACTGACTCCAAGTATTTCCCAGGCTTTGGTATGTATGGATACAGGGAAATATCTTAACACAGACTAGAGTCCAGCATCTAATAGACATAAGTTTGTTGAAACTAACAGGCAGTCTATTAAGAAATTGGGGGGGGGTCCTTGCTGCCGAGCTACTTTACAGCATACCAACTTGCTAGAGAGTACAGTAGATAATGCCTTAAATAAGTATATTGTAAAATGTAAAAACTAAGCCAACATACTTTGCAGATAAGGAGATACTGCAAGGTAAGAGGAACAGAGCTGTGTGATGAAAACAAAATTGCCACTGATTCTAAAGACAACCACAATGCATTCTATAGCTATGTCAAGAATCTCAATGGCAACACTCAGATCTGCTCTGAGTTACAGCACAATGGCACTAAATATACAGACCCAACTGATATTGCCAACATCCTGGCAGATAGGTTCAGTACTAACTTTACCACCCTCTTACCCCCTAAAGGGCCCATCTCTATACCGGAAGAATGCAAAGTTCCTGTAATCACGGCTACACAGGTAAAAACTACACTCTCCAAAGCCAGGAACACAGCATCCATGGGACCAGACAACATCCCAGGCTGCATTCTACATAAGCTACAGAATGAACTGGCACCCCACCTAAGTACCATGTTCAGTCATAGCCTCACCTCAGGCTTTGTGCCCACTGAATGGCGCACAGTGATGGTTATCCCACTCCACAAAGGGGGAGCCACCACGGACCCCGGGAACTACCGCCCCATTAGCCTGATGAGCCTGGTCTGCAAGGCCATGGAACGTATCATCATGGAACGTATAAACAAAGACATTGGTAATCTCCAAACTATGGACCCCACCCAGATTGGGTTTGTAAAAGGCAGATCATGTCTCCTAAACCTGATAGACTTCTTTGAAGCAGTCACCAAAGCTGTAGACGAGGGTAAGGTGGTTCACACAGCCTATCTAGATCTTGCCAAGGCTTTCAACACCATCCCCCACTCTGGAATTATAGATAAACTCACGAAACTAGGTATAAATCCCTATGTCACAAGATGGGTTGCCAACTGGCTCACTGACAGAACCCACACTGTGAAAGTAGCAGACTCCAAATCCGACTTCAGACCAGTGACAAGTGGAGTACCACAGGGTTCAGTCCTGAAGTACAGGCTAACACGAAAGGTCTTTGGCTAATGAAGTTCGCAGATGACTGCAAACTAGGAGCCATAATTGAAACTACTAACGATGTGGACATCATACAAAAGGGCCTCACTGAGACAGATGCCTGGTGTCAAAGCCATGGCCTCAAGCTCAATGCCAAAAAGTGCATTGTCATCCCCTTTGGTAAAAATTCTGTACCCATGAACTACAACATAGGCGGTAGTATACTTAACACAGAGAGTGTGATAAGAGACCTTTGGACACAGGTGGACAGTAGTCTCTCCTTTGATAATGACATCACCACAATAATCAGGAAATCCTTCTACGTGGCACACCTCATCGCAAAAGGTTTCTCATCCAGAAAAAAAGAGGTAATTTTTCCCCTCTACTCATCACTCATTAGACCCATTATAGAGTACAATGCCCCTTTTGGTATGTACCGCACAAGACATCTACAGCAACCGGAAAGGCCACAGAAATACCTCACAAAGAGGATTACCGGCCTCAAACAGATGCCCTACACAGACCGTCTCAAAAAACTCCAGCTTTACTCCATCACATATCGCCTACTCAGAGGTGATCTCTGCCTAACATACAAAGCTATGTCAAACCCAGAGCTGTTGGACATGCTCCACTTAAAGAAATCCCAATCCCTCCGAGCTACACGCTCTAGGAACCTAAACCTTGTCACGTCACCACAATAAACAGAACATGCCGGGGGGGATAGATTCCTGTCCCAGAGACTTCCCATACTCTGGAATAAACTACCTATCTATATCAAACAAAGCTCCTCATTAGCACTCTTCAAGAAAAATCTTGATGATTGGATGGGAAATAGGAAATTCACCCTGGAGATCACTTCTGTGGCTCTGCTCGACAGTGGCACAGGAAAATATTTTTTTTGGGTGGCAAAAGCCAGGGTACCTTTTTGGCTAGGCTTGTATAGGCCCTAGGGCCGATAGCCTAGTACCTACCTATGAACCTATGAACCTATAGATAGATATACATACACACACACACACACACACACATATATATATATATATATATATATATATATATATATATATATATATATATATATCACATAAACATAAATACATACACACATAGGTTCATAGGTGTGTACTAGGCCAACGGTCCTGGAGCCTTTACAAGCCTAGCCCATAGAAGTGCCCTGGCATCATGCCACCATTAGTTCCTGGTGCCTCTATCAAGTAGAGCTACTGGAGTGATCCCCGGGTTGAACTTTCTATTTCCCATCCACTCGGGAGTTTTTCATCCTCAGGAAGGATGACAGGACAGTCACAAACATAGCTAAGACTACATAGTTCAGAAAAAAAAAACTTCTAATGAGCCACCATAAGTCATATAGGACAGTTATTAAGAAGTTGACTGCTGGAAACATAAAATAAGTAGTATGAACAATTCAAGCAAGGCCATCTTACTGAATGTTTTTTTTTTTTTCTCTCCCAGATCCACAAGACCATCAAGCCTCCTGTTAAGCGGATGTATAGACTTATTTGTTCCCCTTCCAGGTGAATGTCCATCATTCCATTTGTTCCCTACCTGGACATGAGTCCTTCAGCTCATTGGTTTCCCTTTGAGGTTGGAGTCCATTGCCTCATTCATTCATCCTAAAGGAAAAAATCAGATGCCAAGAATGGTGCCATCATAAGGTGTGGAGAGTGGCTTTTTGTTTATGTACCTCAATCTCACTAAGAGCTATGAATTCTGCGACTGTTTGCTCAAGAGTGTGCATGAACCCTTTAACATATGCTAAACCTACTGGTTATGCATCTTGTAGCCAATGAAAGCATGGACTTCAACCTGGTTCATTTAAATGCATGTTGTATGCATCTACCCAAGTAGGCTCCACCATTGCAATGGTTCAGACACCTCACTTCCCCCAAAAATGGATGAGTCATCATTAGCTACTCACTCCAACTCTCTTAACAAGCTCTTCCATTGCTTAAGATGCTAGCAGAATGTAAGTTGCCTGACTTTTATTCTGGGCTTTATTCCTGTACACCATGGAACCTGAATTATTTTAAGCATCACATACTGTAAGCAGATGATATTATGGGTTTACCTTTACAAAGGCGAAACACACTCGTACGATTACTCATATGAGCGAATCGTAACTTTGAAAAACAAAACCGCAACAGTTTTCAATGTTCGACAATCAGCAAATCAAAATGCAGATCTGCTGATTTTCGAACATAAATGTCGAAAAAAAATGCAATGAAGTGTAAAGCAGGGGGGCAAGCCCCCCCCCACACCCCCTACTTTAATATTTTAACTACGAGATCACACTACAGTGGGGAAAGGGACCATTTTCCATTCCCCATTATAGTGCAATCCACCCCAAAATGCCAAATCTGCAATGAGCAAATGTCACTGTGCATTCGCTCATTGCACGTTCGAACTTTTCTGCGGTTGATGTTTGCAAACTTTGCAAAAATCCTTTATAACATTTGCTGATCACCCATGTGCAAAACGTACACATGAAGGTAAACCGATATTATGCAACCTATTCTAACTCCTCCTGTCCATCCTAGCACATCCAATATTGTGTCCATTAAATATACTTTAAGAAAATTTCCATAAGATCAATAGGAAAACTGCTTGATAAGTTGGAAGCTAATTGTTACTTCATCTTAGCAGTCTTACATCCATCCAATCTTAAAATGCCTCGGTAAGTTATAGCAAAATATTTACCATACATATATACTCTTCCATTAACCTCAGGAATTATCCCATTCTTATACAAACATGACAAGATTTATAACTTGAATAAAAGTGCAGACCCAAGAGCTGTTCGAGATTATGCACCCATCCTGAATATTAGCCTACTAGCCACATTTATAGAAAAGATTCTATCACAGTTAATGTAATGCAAGGCGAAATTGATTCCTACTTTAACAGCATGGTTTCAGAAAGAGTCAGTACCCTCCAGTTGTGTGCTGTGTCACTGATACTATCTATTCAAATATAAAAAAAAAACTTGTGGACTGGGAATATTTGTGCTGACTTAAGATGGAGTTTTGTATTAGTCAGTCATGCGAAGCTATTGGTGACCCCCAGTTGTCGGTTGTAGAGAGGGTTCTGTTGAATAGTTCACCAGTTAAATAATTCCTTGCACCTTTAAAATTGTTATATGGGTAAATATATATATATGGTCGTCAGTGAGCACTTTTGAGCATTAGGACAGGAAGCACTGCATATCTTCAAATACTAGCTCTTTTTATATTACCTCTTCAAGCTGAACTAGAAAACAAAATTTTACTGGTAGTCAACTGGCCTGCACTGGAAAACAGCAAGAAATAATGGAGCACCATCCCATATGTAAATGCTTAATTATATAATATACATCAGCCATTAAAAAGTATTTGGTTCATCAATTCTGACCACACTTTCCAAAGCTAATTTTATGTTGCAAACTACTTATGAGCATCAATTTTTTCCTCCTCTTCCACTTTTTATTGTTTCATTACTCCAGAATCAGATAACAGCACCAGACAACTGTATTTCAGTAATATATGAGTTCAGGAAATTGTTCATTGAACCAACTCTTGTCATTTTGAACCTGCCCCCTTGAGCTCTATAGTCAGTTAAAAATGCTGCTGTAATATTCAGTGATACTCAAAATTACTTGAGGAAGGAAATACAGCCATGATAGGTGCTGCCTCCCTGGTTGTATAACTTTTGCATATTTAAATTCAGTGAGAGTAACACTAGGCACATATTTATTCCTGCATGTGTAAGACACACCAAGTTTTGCATTCTGCAAGGAAGAAAGACCAAGTAGTACTATTTCCTAGGTATTGACTTGGCATGTAGTCCTGGAGACCACTGAGTAGCCTAGTCCACTTTCTTAAATACATGGAGAATGAGGGAATTAATCTTTGGACTACAAGAAGCAGCTCAAAAAATGCTCATAGCCTTAACTTTCTGTGCTTGTGTGTGTATGTGTGTGTGTGTGTGTGTGTGTGTGTGTGTGTGTGTGTGTGTGTGTGTGTGTGTGTGTGTGTGTGTGTGTGTGTGTGTGTTCACATGTGCAAGTGTCATACAGACATATACATATGCACACACACACAAACACAGGCTGACATAAACAAATATGGCTTGTCACCTGTATTGCAACCATTGAGTTTAGTGGTAAAACCTGAGCAGGGTACAGATAAACAGGTTCATCCTGTTCAAATTGCTGATCTAGGTGAGTATTC
The DNA here is from genome assembly GCF_019279795.1 of Protopterus annectens. NCBI lineage: Eukaryota > Metazoa > Chordata > Ceratodontiformes > Protopteridae > Protopterus > Protopterus annectens. The sequence continues at coordinate 1,954,142,065 of NC_056731.1, forward strand.
CCAATACAGTTGTACTTGTGCAAGTATATATACAAATGTATATCGTAGCTGGTCTGTGTATGTGTGCCTTGTGTAGGTCTGTGTAGATATGTGTATCTATATGTGCAGATATGTGTGTGTGTGTGTGTGTGTGTGTGTGTGTGTGTGTGTGTGTGTGTGTGTGTGTGTGTGTGTGTGTGTGTGTGTGTGTGTGTGCGCGCGCGTGTGTGTGTGTGTTCATTCCCTCTCTACAGGTGGTAAGTCAACAGTGTCACAGTTCCAAAAGGAACTTCCCCAAAGTTAGAACTCCAGTTGAAAGATCTCCAAAGTCACGGCTCCAATCAGGCACCCTCGTTCAAAGTTATCTTACAATCAGAACACCCTCCACCTCATAGTCATAGCACTAGTTAGTAAAACACTGAATAGGTAGATGTTATGTAGCCGTCCCATGTGAAATATAATATCACAGGTCCCATTTGACAGCTGCCAAATTAACGTTATATGTTGTTACTTAAGAGCTATTTTGACAGCTGTCAGACTGTGAGATATAGCAATTCAATAGCTGCCACAGTAACTACCATATGCTATGGCTTGAATTGCTGTAAAACTGCCAGGAAAGGCAGGAAACAGCCTCCCAAGCCTTTCTGTGTTGGAGGGAAGCCTTCTAGCTTATCAGTGGGAGTGGTAAGCATTAGGTAGCCTATTTACCACAAGAGGAGTGGTTCCTGGCCCAGAAATTGTAGCTATTGCCGTTTGGGCAGTTTTTTCCATCTCTTTCAATGTTCTGGTTTAAAAGCCATACTTGCACTTGTTTCCCACATTTCCTGTAACTAGCCTAGTCCAGATACAGAGTTGCTGTATCCAGGACTGTTGGTAAGCTTCCGAGCCCTGCAAGCCTTTCTGTGTTGGAGGAAAGCCTTCTGGCTTATCAGTGGGAGTGGTAAGCACTAGGTAGCCTGTCTACCATGAGAGGAGAGGTTCTTGGCCCAGAAATTGTAGTTTATTGAGCATTTGGACAGTTTGTCCATCTCTTTCAACTTTCCGGTTTAAAAGACCACATCTGTACTTGTTTCCCATCTTTCCTGTAACTAACCTACTGGGTAGCACTAGGAAGCCTTAAATGGATACAAGCCTTCTAACTTAGAAGAGAGACTTTGGAGTGATTAAGTATCAGTTTTCTGTACTTTCTTGCTGTACTTAAGTGTTTTCCGCCTAAACACAGATTTTCCAGCGTTTATTGTGATTTAAAAGCTTGTTCTTTTCACATATTGTACTTATTTGACTGCCTGCACTTTTAAAAAGTTGTTTTTTGTTTAAATAATTTAACTGTTGTAGGCTACACACTAAAGTGCGATAGCCTTTTCTGATCGTTTGTAGTCGTTTAAAGCTGTTTTATGTGTATTTTTTACTGTTTTTGCCTTATCTTTTAAAAAAAAAAAAAAAAAAAACCCAAAAATTCCTTGTTTCCCACCTTTTTAAGCTAATATAGTCCGGTTTTCAGGCTAGTGCTGAATTCAGGGCTGTGATACTAGTTTCTGAGTTGCCCATACCTTACTTGGATAGAGGGAAGTTTCTCTGTTCACCTGTGAGAGAGGGAAGCTTTGAGCAACGAGTGGTTCCAGCCCAGAAGTTAGTAGTTTATTGGCCAATTTGGGCTAATTTCTGTCTCTTTCATTTCCCTACTATAAAAACCATGCTTGCACAGGTTTCTGCACCGGGGCAGCACTGGTTAGCTCCGGTTAAATTATTCCCGGCTCCACTGTCTCCTCTTCAGTTTTTTCCCTTGAAACTAATCTAACTCTCAACCTAAGCACTCAAAAAGCATCCTACAGCCTAGCACTTGCTCAGACCTAATAGCAAGCACTAATATACCCTGACACTGACTGCCCAGCAGGGCAAGGCTCTTTATTCACCCCTCACCAACCAAGTGACTAAGCAGCTCACCCTACTATTCAGGCATGACCAAAGGGCAATTTCAGGTGTACTCTCCAGTCCAGCTGATGAATCTGGGTATCCTGAGACAATGTTACAACTGCCTCGTGTACACAGACAACCCTCTCCTCCTACCACAAAACACTAACATATGTGAGAGATGCAATTATACAGCCAAACTGGAAGCTAAGCTGCCTCCACCCAAGACTGGAACAGACAGTCAAGAGGAGAAGGTTAACACTTGCACCACACTTCCAGCAGCACACAGACCTACTAAAACAGCACTGGCAAAAAATACACATAAATACACAAAATCATACTCGGAGGCTCCATAGTGCCTTTTTTAGGCAAGGCTCAAAAGTCAAACCCACCTCCGTAAACAGCACAATTAACAAAAAACTGAGGGTTATGCTACTCAACGCCAGGAGTTTAAATCTCAAAATGCATGCGCTTGAAGCACTCCTCAGTATGGTGAACGTCGACATCTGTGCAGTAACTGAAACCTGGTTCAAGGCTCCAGAGTGCACCCCAGCAGTACTGGACTACAAGTCATACCACACATTTCTGACACAGAACATGGAACGAAACACAAAAGGAGTATCCATATTCATCAAGGTACCTACACCTCCAGGTTAGTGGAGCAGCATGATACCTCTGAGATCATCCATGTGCAACTAACATCAGGAAAATCTGCAATTCAAATTGTGGCCTGCTACAGATCACCCTCCATGACCCAGGACCACCACTCCGCCATTCTGGAGACACTGAAAAACATGAAGGTCCTACCGAACACCCTGATATTGGGCAATTTCAATTACCCTACCATTCACTGGGAAAACTACTCGATTACAAATTCCCAGGCCCAGTGCTTCCTGGAATTCATCAACTCAAATGCCTTGGATCAGTTGTTAAACTCCCCTACCAGAGGTGAAAACATATTGGACCTGGTCATCACCAACATGGGCGACAGGTCTTCCACACCGGAGGTCAACCCGTCTCTGTTTAGATCAGACCATAAACTAATCATTCTGGATGTCCACACCCCACCGCCACCCCCAACTAAGGAAACCACAGTAAAAAACTTTTCTAAAGCAAACTTCACTTTACTTAAGATAGAGGTGGTACGTTTCACAGCCCCCACGCTAAAGGATAATGCTGCCCAAGATGCAGAAACCTTTACAAATGCACTCTGTGAGCACCTACAAGGGTGCATGGATTGTGCCATCCATAGCAAAACCAAGACTCATTCCTCTAAGAGAAGGAAACCAGTTTGGTGGACCCCTGCCATAAACAGGCTATACAATAGAAGGAGGAAACTAGTTCAGAAAAAAAGCAAATCCCAAGAAGGAAAGACATCCCTGATCAGTATCAGTAAGAAACTAAGGTCCCTCATGAAATCATCCAAGGATAACTTCGAAAGAAAAATATCCAAGGATTCAAAAGATAACCACAAAGCCTTCTTTAGCTATGTTAGAAATCTAAGCGGCAACTCGCAGATATGCACTGAACTAGTGCAAAATAGCACGAAATATACTGAACCTATCCTGTCAGATAGATTCAGTGCAAACTTCACCCCCCTCTCACCTCCAAAAGGGCCCAAAACAATACCGGAAAAGTGTAGTGTCCCAAAAATCACAGACACACAGGTGAAAACAGCCCTTTCAAAAGCCAAAAACACAGTGTCAATGGGACCAGATGGTGTCCAAGGCTGCGTATTGCACAAACTACAGAACAAACTAACCCCCCACCTAAACACACTGTTCAACCTCAGCCTCTTCCACAGTCTATGTGCCCATAGAATAGCGCACAGCAACTGCTATTCCTCTCCACAAAGGAGGGGCCACAACTGACCCTGGTAACTATCGCCCCATAAGTCTGACTAGCCTGGTCTGCAAGGTTATGCAGCACATCATCATGGAACTCATTAACAAAGACATTGGGAACCTCTAAACACTTGACCCAACCCAGTTCAGCTTATTAAGGGCAGATCATGCCTACTAAACCTGGTTGACTTCTTCGAGACAGTCACCAAGGCCATAGACGAGGGTAAGGTGGTTCGCACAGCCTACCCTGACCTTGCCAAGGCTTTCAACGCCATTCCTCACTCAGGTATTACAGAAAAACTCACAAGCCTGAACATAAACCCCTACATCACGAGATGGGTTGCCAACTGGCTTACAGATAGAACTCACACAGTAAGAATAGCAGGCTCCAGGTCCGACTCTAAACCGGTCACAACTGGTGTCCCGCAAGGCTCTGTCCTGGAACCCCTACTGTTTGACATATACTTCTCAGAAATACAGGCAAACACAGGAGGACTATGGCTAACCAAGTTCGCCAATGACTGCAAACTGGGAGCCATAATTGACTCTCTGGCTGACACGGACATCCTCCATAAGGGCCTTACTGAGACGGACACTTGGTGTCAAAGTCATGGCCTCAAGCTAAATGCCAAAAAATGCATAGTCATCCCATTTGGGAAAAACAAAACACCCACGAATTACCACATAGGTGGGAGCCCCCTTAATACAGAAGAGGTAATAAGAGATCTGGGGACCCAGGTAGATAGTAATCTCTCCTTTGACAATCACATTGCCAAAGTAGTTAGGAAATCCTTCTATGTGGCCCATCTAATTACTAAAGGGTTCGCATCTAGAAATAAAGAGGTTATAGTGCCTCTCTACTCGTCACTCATTAGACCCATCATAGAGCATAATGCCCCATTTGGGATGTACCTCACAAGACACTTCCAACAGCTGGAAAGACCACAAAAGTACCTCACCAAGAGGATTACTAGCCTCAAACATATGTCCTATGCAGCCCGACTGAAAAAACAGCTGTACTCAGTGGCACATCGCTTATTCAGAGGTGATCTCTGCCTGACTTTCAAAGCCATGTCCAACTCAAAATTGATGGGCATGCTCCACCTAAAGAAATCCAAGTCACTGCGAGCCATGTGTTCTAGTGAGCTAAACCTTGCCACAAAAATAATAGAACATGCTGGAGGGATAGATTCCTGTCACAGAGACTCCCCATGCTTTGGAACAAAATTCCAAACTACATTAGACAGAGCCCCTCACTAACATTCTTCAAGAGAAACTTTAATGAGTGGATGGGTAACAGAAAATACACCCCTGGGAATCACTTCATTGGCTCTGCTTGACAGAGGATCAGTTAATTAGTCAATGGGGCGGCGAAAGCCAACACACTCTGGGTAGGCTTATAAATGCCTTCGGGCAGATAGCCTAGTACCTACCTATGAACCTATAAGTGCAGGTCCATGCATGTGTACGTGTGTGTGTGTGTGTGTGTGTGTGTGTGTGTGTGTGTGTGTGTGCTCTTGACTGTGTGTATGTGGGTGTGTAAGTGTGTGTGTGAGAGAGGCAGATTAACACAGCTCATATCGCTCCAATCCACTCATAGATCCAGACCCAGTACAATGTCAGAGCATCAGCCCAACAGTTATAGCGATTAAAGTAGGACGTAGGCTCACAACTGTAGTTCTCTTGCAATTCATAGCCATGTAAATGGCATTTTAAAGAGTGCTAGCACCAGTGGGACATTTGCATGTCCATAAGATAATTGGGTACAAAACACACAGACACTGCTTCAATGGAATGTACCCTTTCCGAGAGGGTAAACTACCTCTTACTGTGGAGAAATTGTTTGAATATAATGGCTGTTTTGCTCTTGGACAGATGCTGATCATCAAACAAACCACATCAATAATCATTCAGAAGGAATCATGCAATTGCCATTTACTTTTCTAAAAGCCTCCTCCTCCACCAACAAAAACAGGCATCCTGTGTGATTGCTAGAAGTAATGAAATAATAACCACTGTAATGCATGTCCTCCCCCACCCCATATGTCAACAGCCATAAAAATAAATAAAAAAGCATATGGTACTGTGGGTAGTATGTACTGTTACCATTGCTCAAAAATTTGTCTGGTTTCCTGCCAGAAGAAAAAAAAATTAAAAAAAAAATGATCATAAGCAAGTGTATTTCACACGGGACCTTCAGATACTACACTGTATCCCCCCATCATGCCCATAAAGCCATAGATATTATCACTTTATTGTGATCACCCTAAATGCCTTTTTCTTTTATACAATGACTGTTCCTAAAACAGATGACCACTTCTGTTCATCACCCATGATACATAAAAGATGTGAAAATAGCTTGGTAATGTGTCTCAAGCTCCTGTAACAATACCCCCCCAGATGCTGATCACGGTAAAAAGTTCCAAAAAATGACTATTCTACTGTGGATAGTGTCTGCTATAACCATTGCCCACAGTTCTATCTGGTTACCTGCCAGAAAGTAAACAATAAGATAAACCTGTGAGATAAAAAAGTCCCTTAAGATCTTTGCTTCCAGACTTCCCAATCATTTATAGTCATACGACTACAGAGTGCGAGTTCAGTACTGCTGTGGTTTCTAATGGGCAACTGATTCCAAGGGCTTAGATGGTACAGTAATAAGACATGGGTCGGCTACCCTATTACTGTACTGTACTGTACTTACCATAACAGTACATGTTTGGATGATCATTGATTCAGTAGCCTTAGCTATATTGATTATATCCTGTCAAGGATATAACAGCCAGCCAGCTTCCAAAGCTTTAGGGCACCTTCCACACTCCCAAACCATTAATCAGCTTGAGCTGAATAAAAATAAAGGTTTGGACACCAATCTCTTCAGACCTTTTATGCCAACAGATACAGGGAATTTGAGCCCTGAAAGGACAGTGATAGGAATGACAAAAAATAAGTGTCCACACATGGAATAAAAAAAATACTAAAAAACAAGGGAAATGGAAAGAGGGAGTGGTGAATGCAGCACTGATCATTTGAACACCTACTGTTATGGTAAGTTTACTTATGCAGCTGTACTATGTTCATCATATTGATTACTGCTGCAGTAACCTTAGCTATAAAGATAAATTAACCTTTGTTACATTTGGGAAGAAGAAGGGTAAGGGTCCAGGAACTCCTCAAGAATGCTCCTAGCAAAGCCTGATCTAGACCTAGACCTAGAAACGGATAATTGGTGCCAGAGCCATGGCCTTAAGCTGAACGCCAAAAAATGTATAGTCATACCCTTTGGGAAAAACAAGGTACCGACAAATTACCACATAGGTGGTAATCCACTAAGTACGGAAGAGGTAATCAGGGACCTAGGGACCCAGGTTGACAGTAACCTCTCATTTGACACTCACATTGCCAAAGTGGTTAGGAAGACCTTCTATATTGCCCACCTTATCATGAAGGATTCACATCTAGATCAAGAGAGGTCATTGTGCCCCTGTACTCTTCTCTTACCAGGCCAATGATTGAGTACAATGCCCCATTTGGGATGTATCTCACCCGGCACCTGCAGCAGTTGGAAAGACCTCAAAAGTTCCTCACCAAGAGGATAAAGGGTCTTAAACATATGTCATATGCTGCCCGACTGAAAAAACTCCAGCTCTATTCAGTCGCATACCGCCTACTCAGAGGTGATCTGTGCCTGACGTACAAGGCCATGTCCAATCCGGAATTAATGGACATGCTCCACCTCAGAAAATCCAAATCCATCAGAGCCACAAGAACAAGAGACTTAAACCTCAACACAGAAATAAATAGGACATGCTGGAGGGACAGATTCATAACCCAGAGGCTCCCTACACTCTGGAACAGAATCCCAGTCCATGTTAGGCAGAGCCCCTCACTGACTCTATTCAAGAGAAATCTCGACGAGTGGATGGGAGATCGTAGGTTTACCCCGGGGGTCATCTCTGTGTCACTACTAGACAGAGGCACAGTAAACTAAACCCTAAAAGGGCGTAGTATTCTCATCCTAAGGGGTGGTGAAAGCCACACACTCTCTGGCTAGGCTTATAAATGCCCTAGGGCAGATAGCCTAGTATGAACCTATGAACCTATGAACCTATGAATCATGGTTGTAATGCCTTGAAATTGTATGTACTGAGGACACATTCACTGCGTCTAGAATACTTCTAGAATCCAACCCTTTCCAAAAAGCTATATATGAATTCAAGACCCTAATAGGGTGGGCCTTGACCCTGCCTGGAATAGTTTTGTTATGGTGACTAATAGCCTTAGACAACCATTTGAAAATAGTCTGTTTTGATGCAGGTTGTCCCTTCTTCTTACCTTTACAAGAAATGAACAATTGATCCGAAGATCTGAAAGATTTAATTGTCAAGTTGTCTGTGGACAACCAAGGCATGGAGTATCCTTTCTCCCTCATTTTTTAGGTTCAGGAAAGAAAATAGTGAGATAGATAGTTTGGCTTAAAGTAAACTCAGATAAACTTTGGCAAAAAATGATTAGTTTTCAAATAAACCCTGTCACTGTGCAAAATGAGATAACACTGACTCACTATATGAGCTTGCAACAACCAGATACTCTTCTTGCAGAGGTCAGAGAAATCACTAAAGAAGTTTTCCATGTTAAGAAACTGAAGCCATTCAGATTATCTCATTCAAATGGAGCAAGGGTTAGCTTCTCTAACACAAAATTAAGATCCCATGGAGGGGTCATGGGTTTTCTTGGGGGCCTCTTATGCAAATCCCCTTTCAAATACATTTTAACATGAGAATCCATTGAAAGAGGGGTATCCACAGGCAATCGTGCTGAAATGGCTGATGAATGAACCTTGACAGATGAATAAGAAAGGCTATTGGATTGTAACTCACACAAATATTGCAAAACCATAGAAACACTAGCTATGAATGGGTGCTGGTTATATTGTTGGCACCAACTACAGAACCTTATCCATTTACTAATATATGATATTCTAACAGCAACCTTTATTACTTCCATTAGTACCTGCTGCACATCTTCACCCATCGTCCAGGCAGTTAGTTGAAGTTGACTGAGGTCAGGGTGTATCAAACACCCCTGACGTTTGTGTCAGTAGGTCCATTCTGTAAGGAGGCTTGTGAAATTTGCCACCACTGTTGCTTGATGCCTAAGGAAGTCACCACAATAATCTTGGAGGATTCCTTCTGAATCTTCAGAAGTACCCTGGATATCAGATGAAAGGGTGGAAAAGCATATAGGAACATTCCTGTCAAAGGAAAGGAAAGAAAAAGGCATCTGTCTTCCCAGACTTCTTGCATGGAGTCCTGGAGCAGTATCTGACCAACTGATTGCTCAAAAAAGAAGTAAAAGGTCTACTTGAAGAACTCCCCCACCAGATGAAACAAATTTTGGAAAACCGTCTGATCTAGTTTCTAGTAATAAGGGTCTGCCCTTGTCTGCCTCAGCTTGTCTACCACACAATTTTACTTTGAAATGTAGGATGCCTGCAGTGTGAGACTCTCCTACCATGCTAGCATGGCTAGTCTTTAAAGGGGGTACAACCTGGTTTTTCCTTTCTTGTTGATGTACCACATGACTGTGGCATTGTCTGTAACATCTTAACGATGATTCAGAGAGTTAAGTGCCTTGATCAAGGCAAGCATCTCTTTCATATTTATGTGCCTGTGTCTGTCCTTGGTTTCCCACATACCTTGCACTTTTATCCATCCTGAAACTGATCTCAAAGCAAAGTCTGAGGTGTCTATGATGACTGATGGCTGCAGAGTTCAGAGAGAGAAGGGGAGACCTGGATTTAGGGACATTTGCTGTCTCCATCAAATGATTTAACTTATGACAAACCCCAGCACTGAGATTTGAAAAGATAATGGGTGTTGGTGCTGGGACCTGAGAAACTTCAGATACCATTGTATCTTTGTCATGTGGAGTCTTGCCAGGGGTATCATAAGAGTTATAGAGGCATGAGAACCAAAATCCAGAGGTATTTCCTCACAGCGGCCAAAGTCTAAGTTGAAAACATTAGAAATAGATCTAGACATAGATCTTTTTTTCCTATTAGGAACTGAGGGGTCTAACTGACACCCCAGGAACACAATCCAACAAGACTTCTGAAGGTTCTCTTGGAACTCTTGCTTGTGTAAGAGAGATCTCTCACCCAAGTGAGATATTCCTGATACCTTGAAAAAACTCTGCAAAGATAAACAAGTTGTCTAAATATGGAAACATGTGGATACCCTGCAGCCTGCAATAAGCTATAATTGGAGCTAGAAACTTTGTGAACACTCTTGGTGCAGTGAATAGTCCATAGGGTAAAGCAGAGAACTGATAATGTGAACCATACACACAAAACCTTAAGAAACACCCGAAGTCTGGATGAATAGGGATGTGATGATAGGCACCTTTTAAATCTAGTGTTACCAGGAAACTTAAATGAGGAAGAAAATGTAAGAGGTTGTAAAGTGACATCATTTTAAATTTGGGCACTATCATAAACAACATGCTTAGGAAAGAAAGATCCAGAACCAGTCTCCAAGCATTTTTTTTCTTTTTCACTAAACATCCTTGAATAAAACCTTTTTCAACCTGCAAATGAGGAACTGGTTCTATCACATCTTGAGACAGCATGTGCTGAAGGAAAGGGGGTAAATACAGGAGTCTGGTCTGCTGGATGAGAAATTATCCCCTGGAAAGGGGAGATTTCCTCCCATTGCCATCTGTAACCTTAGTGAATGATCTTCATAACACACTTGTCTAAAACCATCTGTGGCCAAATAGAAAAGATGAAATTCAGACTTTCTGGAAGGTAAAAGGGACTGTCACTGTAAGAAAAGGAGACAAGGTCTGTTAAATGGTAATTCTGACTTGCTGGACTGTCTTTAGTTTTAGAGAGGTTCCTGAATTATTTTAGGAACTCCAATGCCATTTCATCTTAAGTGTCTATTTACCCACATTTTGTTGGGACTTATTTTGTTTTTTTGGCAAAATTGGATGAGGGGTCAAGAGAATGAATCCTTTAGAAAATTTGGAAAAAGAGGGCTGAAAAATCTTACAGATTCCCTGTTATCAACTTGCCCCTTTCATCATACTGTTTGATGTTGCAGAGGTTTCATAACTTCTACAGCAGAGAAACCAAAAACTAAATCACTATCCAAAGGGGAATTTAAAATCTTATTTTTCAAATCATCTTTAGGGAGGGGGGGTTCTCAGAACCCAGCCAGGGAAACCTCCGCAAAACAGTACCAGTGACCATAACCCTAGCAGAAGTATTAATTGAATTATACACACACTGTAAACAATGAGTTGTGACTTGTAAAATTGAAACAACTAAATTATTTAAAATAGGTTTTTCCGCACAAAAAAAGAAACTGCACACAAAACATTCCTCATACTTTTACAATTAGTCAAAATTAACCTTTAACATATGTGACTGACAATTCAAAATTCTGAAAATGAAAGTTGCAGAAGTATGCACTTTTTCCCATACTTATCAATCATCTTTCCATCCTTGTCAATAGAGCTGGACTGGAATTAACTAAATGTTTATCAGCTGAAGGATTAATTGAAGCTATAGCTGCTGGGTCAGATTTGGAAAGAGTGCCTAAAAAACTGAATCACTTCATATATTCTATCTGCCTTTTTAGGGGCAACAGGCCATCTATCAGGAAAACTGCAGGTGGTGACACACTCCAAAACTGACAGAACTGGAGGAATGGGTGAAAGTTCTGGAAAATCATTCTGTAACAGCTCATAGTATCTTCTGATGGACTGAGATATCTCAGTGTTTTCCCACTGAAAACACTAGCACATTCGGGAAATAGACTCAGAGAAAGAGAAACCCCCAGGAAGAATAAAAGAAACTGAATAGAAAACCGTGTATCTGTCCCTTCATCATCTTCCATCTTCCTGTCCAGGTTTAGAATTCTGAATATCTTAAGGAAAAGAGATATCCTTTTTTTAACCAGACACCACCTTATAAGAATGATCAATCACGTGAATTAAACTCTGAGCCAGACCAAATAAACTACTCCTATCTAAGGAAATAAATCTATTAATGTGTAATGGCTGATGAAAAGAAATGCAATCTAGTGAGACTGTGCTCAGACAGGGAATAATCTACACTCAATTAACTAGAAGTTATAGGTGGCAATTTGGAAGGGGGCTGGAGGGAGGGAGTTTGAAGCGGACAAAAATGAGACAACATGGTTCTAATGTTATGATATGTACATAACTTTAATATCCAGTGTTGTCTATTTTCATCCATTCAAATGTGTGGCACAGAATCTCAAGCTGTCAGACTAGGTGGTATCAGTACAGAACATTCCTGAGTATGGTGGAGCCAAAAGATGAGCATGATCTGGACTAAGTGTCCAACATATAATGAGGAACAAAGGTGTGTACCATTGTCTATGAAGCTGCTGCACAAATATTGTCAACTGATAATCCGACATTGAAGGTTGTAGAAGTAGAAACTGCTCTTGTTGAATGTGTCTTAGGTTTACTTGCTAAAGGCAAGTTTTTTCTTCCATAATAAAAAGGAGATGCAAACTGAAAGCCATCTGGACAGAGATACTTTAGAGATTGCTTTTCCTAATTTTGGCCTAGCAAAGGAAGTGAACAATTGGTCATGCTTTCTAAAGTCTTTTTGCCCTGAGACTATAGAATCTGAGTTGCCTGTGAACATTTAGCAAATGTAGGAAATATTCTCCCTTGTTAGAGTATTTTGGAAAAAGCAAAGGGAGATGTATAGATTGATTTAAATTGATATCAGATGCCACCTTGGGAATAAAGGATGCCATAGTGCTAAGGGAAACCCTGCCCTTGTGAAAAAACAAATATGGGACTTTGATGAGAGTATTAATAGTTCTGTGATTCATCTGGCTGATGTTATTGTGACTAGAAAAGTAGTTTTCCAAGCGAATAATTCTAAATCTACTTTATTAGCAGGCTCAAAGTGGGGTAGAGTCAGAACTTGAATGAGAACGGTGATGTCAAATGGAGATACTGGGTCTCTAATGTGAGGTCTCAACAGAAAAGTACCCTTAAGAAAGGCATTTGGGATCTTGAGGGATGCGACTGATGTATTGTTAACTCCAACATGAAAATTGGAAATAGCCGCCAATTAAATCTTGATAGTTGCAAAATTGTTGCCTTTGTCTAAGAGATCAAATAAGAATTCAAGTATGTAGGGAATTGGTGCTGAGAAGGGGTCTAGCCCCTTGGAATATGCCCAAATTAAAACCCTCTTCCATTTTCTGTGGTAAGCTTTCCTAGCAGATGATTTCTGTGAACAGAAAGAATGTTGACTACTGCAGAAGTAAGCCTGGCATCTCTTGGTATGTTTAAAATTGGAGGAACAATGTGAATAGTTTCATGGATGTCTGGTCCAGAGAAGGCAGTCCAGATGGATGGGATACCAGCTATGGATACTGATCCAACATCCATGGTGGATGTACTAAAAGACACCATAGGAAGGGGAACCATGACTGTTGGGGCCAAAAGGGTGCAATGAGGATAACCCTGGCCTTGCACTGTCTGGCTGTCTGAATGGATTTGTTCATTAGGGGTAATGGGGGAAAAGCATAAAGGAGACATGGGGAGTCAATTGTGGATCACAGCACCTCTCAGTGACTTTCCCTATGGGGAGATCAAGGCAAAGTACCTGCTGCATTTGTTGTTTAGATAGGAGACAAAGAGGTCACAGCAAGACTCGCCCCAGAGACTGAAAATTGATTGTGTTACTGCAGGGTTTAGGGACAGCTCATGAGGCATTAGTACTGTCCTGCTTAAATTTATCCATGAGTAAACTGGAGGTCCATGAGATGTCCGTTGCTATCAGAAAGCATTTTGAAGATGTTGCCCTTTGCCAAATTCCCATGGTTTCCTGACAAAGAGAGCAAGAATGGGTTCCTCCTTGTTTGTTGATGTACCAAACAACAGTCATGTTTTCTGTTTGTATGGATATCATACCCTTGGGGAGTAGGTCCTGAAAAGCCTGCAACAATAGGAGAACCATTGGTCTCTGTCACTGACCATGTGCCTTAGACTGTCTTCCCTTCAAAATGCACCCCCAGCCATCCTAGAAGGGGTGCATCCATGGCCATCGTTGCTCTTGGAAGATTCATCTGGAAAGCACGGCCCCTGGTCACCAATGTGGAGGTTATTTGCCAAGTGATGTGTGGTTTTTGCAAACTTGATTAATCCAAATATTTGCATGTAGAGGGTTGATGGATTGTGTCCATTGTACTGATAAAGTCCATTGTAATACTCTCATGAAAAACCTTGCTAGAGGAATCATAAAACTTGTAGATAACAGGAGGCTTAAGATACATAGAATTACACTTTCTGGTGGTTTGGGACGATAAAGAACATGCAGGGCTACCATGCAAATTGACTGAACCCTGATCTGAGGAAAGCTTAGCTCTGAAGTTTGTATTTAGATAGCATCCTAGGTAGCATCCTTTGAACTCTATGGTTTCCACTGGACCTAAATGACATCTTGGTAGTTTGTCTGAAACTCCTAAGTTCTGAAGCAACTGGATTACATGGTCCCAGTATTTGAGAAGAAGATGCTTGGTGGGAGCAGTGAGAAGCTAATCATCTAGATATGGCAAGACCTGGATCCCCTGAAGATGCAGGTGCACCACTATTACTCCAATGATCCTGGTAAACACCCTGGGGGCTGAACTGGAAGTCAATGGCTCCTAGCCAAAACTGGAGAAATTACCTGAAGTGCTTCACTATTTAGATGTGATAGTAAGCATCCTGGAGATCTATACAGCACATCCAATCATCCTGCCTCAGTAGAGGTAAAATGAACAGAACCATGATCATCCAGAACTTTGCCTGTTTTAGGAATTGGCTTTTTTGGTATGGGGTCCTTCCATGCTCATCGAGCTATTAGATCAACAAAGGGATCAAAGGGTGGTATCACCCAGGATGAAGTTGGTCAGGAAGATTGCAGGTAGGGTTTGGGTGTAACCAAACTAGTAGCAACTACTTTACCTTTGGAAGAAGACCAAAACCCATTCAAATATTTCAAAAGCCAAGGCTACTATTGGTGGCAATGATTTCTTCTGCTCTGAAGAGGAAAAAAAACTCAGTGCCAACAAGCCTTCAAATCTCAGACCTGAGCTATCTACAGCTAAAGTCCCCAGGAGAAGAGATGGCTCTGAGAATTTTGGTGTTGACTCATGGTCCTGAAACATAGCTCCAAAGCTTCAGCTCTGAGTCTCATCACAATCTGGGAGAGTTTGGGATACAGTCGGCATCAAAGATGTCAGAAGTTCCGGCACCGAAAAAGGAACTATGGTTCCAATGAACTTGAAGTCAAGGGTTGGACTGATGTGAATTGTTGTGTGTGGGGGTTAAGATGGCCAGCACTCAGCACCTTTCCAGGGAATCTGCATCCTCAGAAATTTGCTCATCATCCTGTCAATGTCCAGCTCTGCAAGGCTTCTAGATGACCAGGAGAATGATGCCATCAAAGGAAGTTGAGAATATCTTTTCTCCTGAAGTATGGGTGAATGTAGCCTTGAAATCACCATCTCCAGCAAAAAACTTGTTCTTGGTGAAGGAAATTGGGATCGCGGGGATAGTCAGTTCCGATCTTCTTGGAATCTTCTGATCAGGACCAACAAATGTTGTTGGCTCTGGGGTTCTCTGTTTTGAAGATTTTGAAGGAGAGTTACTTCTTTCCATTCCTTTCTTCTTGTTCTGACCTTTTGATTTATCTTTCTCTTTGCTAGCAGAAGAAGAAGGTGATGAAGGGGGTGGCCCCTGTCTAAGCAGGAAGGAGTCACTTAAGTACTAATTTGTCCTGTTGTGTCTGGAGGAATATGGCACTGAAGATGGCACAAGACTGGCAATCTGTGTCTAGATGAACAGCACCTAGACAATAGATGCGTTTTGACTGTAGATCCTGAGGGGGTAGCTTGTGCCCACAGTCTCAACACTTTTTGAAGACTGATGCTTCCGACATCCTAAAAGCAGAAATGGAAAAGAATGGCAGACAGGAAAACCCACTAATCCTTAATAAAGATTAAGCTATTAGAAGCATGCTATCAATAAGAATTAGGATAGACTATTCTGTAGGCCTAAAGACTATGCGAAACTATTATAAAAGATACCACTACCACTACTACTACTACTACTACTATTTTTTTAATTTTTATTTTTTAAGGCTAAGAAACTATAAGAAAAGGATAAGGAAAATAGTGAGAGCTAAAAAAAAACTCTCACAGTAGAAGAGGAGTGCAGCTAACCAGAAAACTTTCAAAGAACTGCTGAGAGCTCTCCTCATGTCCAAATAAGCGGCAAACAAGATCTGGGTATCTGACCTGCAATCTAGGGAATTATGGGTAGGGGAGGAGTCAGAGCTCTGGAACTTATGAGATCAGTGTCAAAGTCAAATCCCATCAGATCCAACAACCCACATGTTCTGAATAGACAAAAACAGACTAATATTGGATCTGCAGTTAACATTCTTCCACTAACCCCAGTATAAGTCACACATGAACACACAGATAATTTATCTTCCTTCGGATTTTCTACAAAGAAGTATGATGCATGTAAAAGGTCTTACCATGTACTCTACTACATATATCTAGAACATCCAGACAAAGATGGATGCATATTGTATATTTTTCTTCCTTTAACATGTCATACGTGTCACACACTTAGCCTTAATCAGCACAACAAACTAGGAATGACTTTAAAAGTAAATTCACAATGATTCTTCAAGAAGAGAGTATCCATTTTCAGACAATATCATGGCTAGCAACGGTTCCCTATCAGAAGCCTGAAACACTATAAGCTTGAAAATCAAAATCCTGAAACCAAAAGCCTGAAAATTCAAAATCCCGAAAACCCCAAATCCTGAAACTCAAAATCCTGAAAACACAAATAATGCTAATATGTCACTATAAAGACACTAATATCTACCAACTGACCCTGACCCTAACCCTAACCCTAAGGTCCGTCACTATCGCACACTCACCTAACCCGCGCCCTAACCCTAACTCACTTAAACCGCCCTTAACCCCAATATTTGTCACTATTGCATACATGCCTAACCTGCGCCCTAACCCTAACTCACTTAAACCGCCCCTAACCCTAACATAAAACCAACTGCACACTGACCTGAACCCAACGCATGACCTAACACCACAGGGCTAACACTAGCAAAGCCACAATGATGTCAGTATGTCCATTTTGTGTTTTCAGGATTTTGAGTTTCAGGATTTTGGGTTTTCGGGATTTTGAATTTTCAGGCTTTTGGTTTCAGGATTTTGATTTTCAAGCTTATAGTGTTTCAGGCTTCTGATAGGGAACCCTAGCAACATATAATAACCAGAAAAGGATCAAATTCTAAACGGTAGTTGAAGACAAAGAGCCTAAACTGTAAAGACAGGAATGAATCAATCATATTAGGGGCTTAAAAGAATAGGCAAAAGGGGGCTGGAATTATCTAGAGAAAACTGGCAAAGGAACCAAGGTATTCAGAGCAAATAATTAGAAAGGGAAAGGAATAGAATGGGAAGAGGCCAATAATACATTCAGACTGCAGGCTAGAGATTGCCTTCCCTGTCAAGGACTGATATCCAAGTATAGGCAAACAGAAAGGAATAGGGGAATGCACTGGTACAGTTTTATAGTTGAATCTGCAACAGAAACTGCTGTTAAAAAAAGGAATAATTAGTAGGGCATATAAAATATTGCATGATAACTATAGGAATCAATCATAGGAAGTTAGAAAGGATTAGGAAGAGAGACTTGAGAAGCAATTCACAAAGAAATAATGGGAGGATATATGTATGGCTCCCAAATATTCAACAAGATTTAGGATTTTTGCTTGGAAGTATTTGCATAGGTATTTTTATACCCCCAGGCAGATTCCACAGAATTTTTCCTCAGGTAGATGGCAAATGTTGGAGGGAAGAAAGAGATAATTGGAAACACATTTTTTGGGAGTACAATGAGTGGACAGACTAAAAATTCCCTGCAGACTACTTTGTCAAAAAAACTTGGTGAGCAAATTGGTGTAACTAAGGAAATTATTTTTTGAGCTGTGATACAGAATCGGAATTGTCTAGACATACAAAGGCCTTGCTAAGTTTAATTCTGCTGCCTGCCAAAAAAAGCAATTAATAGAAAATAGAGATCAAAGTCTAAACCAGCCATACCAGGAAAGTGAATATAGTAACAGAGATAAAAGAACTGGAAGTGGGATCTTTCGAAAAGAGTAGGAGCAAATTGCATAGAAAAATGAGAATCATGGGAAGAATACATGCAGAATCTTGTTTTGGGGAGGAAGGAGGTTTATGGGAAATCAGGAAATGAATGAGCTATATAACATTTGACTGACAATGACTGTATAGAAGATTATATGTGATGTATAATGTTTGCAACTGAAAATATGTCAGTTGTTGTTGTTGTTGTGTCTTTCGGCTTTTCCCGGTTAGGGGTAGCCACAGAAGAACTCTGGTCTGCTAATGATTGGCAGTAGATTTTTACGTGTCGAGTTGCCAGCTCTGGTGCACAACCTTCAACGAAGGTACACCCATTCACGCATGTCTGCATGCAGAAGACGCTCTAGCTGAGAATCAAACCGGACAGCATCTTACTGTGAGGCGACAACGCTACCGCAGCACTACTACCGCAGTATAACTGAAAATATGTCAATATGGTTTGTTTTCATTTATACAAATGCATGATTGCTTATGTCATAAGTGATAATTCAATAAAGATATATCCTGTTTTAAAAAACGAATCAATCATCTGTTGATGGTGAGGCACCTCAGGCATATATCCAACACATTTGTGACTGCCTCTCTTATGTGTAATCTCTAATGCATAGATACTACAGTTTTGGAGTTTCTAAATGAGATTGCTTTATCTTGGAATTTCTCCTTTCCCTGAGATACAGAGAACTCAGAGTTGGTATATATAAACATTGAGGGTTTGTGGGGTACATGGTCACGTATGGTAAGGGTCTATGGGAGATTACCCCAGTAAAAACACGTTTTTAATATTTATTTTTTTCATTCTTTAATATGTTTCAAATTTGACTGCTACTTTCTTTTTAGATTGCACTTAGTTGCACTTATGAAAGTCAAACACAAAAGTTTGCGCTTTCATCATGAAGCCCTAAGCAGCATATTGTGTTTAGGTGTGGTTAAACCTGCACTGCCCTTAACACAAACATAGGTTCATTGGTTGCTTTTATGGCAATAGGCAGGTTAAGCCTTTTAAACCCAGCCACCATAATCTCACTGGAACACTAAACTAGCCTAGGCCAGTCTTAGTCTTTTCACATGTTGTCTTGCTTTAGCTCTCCACTCAGTCTCCCTCCCTTCTGGTGTAGTAAATGTATGTAGGTCAGGGCAAGAGGCTTTACATTAGCTCCTTCCTTGGACTCCTTATGGCCACTGCAAGAAATCCAAGCAGGCAAAGGACAGGCATGGCATAAAATCAATATACTGCTCATCCCATTCTCCAGGAGTTAGGGAAAACTACCACAACAATGTGATGCTTTCCATAAGCAACTAAAATCAGGAGAAGACATATTGTAAATCAATTTATTATGCTTCTCAACTAAAACCAGGCAAAGACATATAGTAAATCAATTTGTTATCCATCTCAACTATAGCAAGCATCATCTGCTCTCTCGGAGCCTTATTCTACGTCTCTCTGCTTTTACTCTGTAGTAAATCTATCACAGGAATCCTAAACTTAAGAATATCTAATAAAATGTAATATTATATTACAGAGAACGAATGTATCCTATCTGTTAGTTAATATGTATGTCAAAGTCTCTTCTGTGGAAATTGTATGTTAAACGTCTGTCCTTAAAACTATGTTTTGTAAAAAATTGTTCTCTTGGAGCTTTTCTCCCCATGCAATGGACTTGTAATCCAGTTGGAGTCTCCCAGTAAGCAAATGTAAAATAAAATAATATAAATAAAAAACAAATAACAATTTAGTAAAAAACATGTAAGTGCTTTTGTATAGTACTCCTATGCTTCATCAGACATACAATTCTATCACAAGCCTAAACATTTTAAACACTGTTAAACTAATCACTGCTAGCAACCTTTTTCCCTCCAATTAAGTAATTAGTGGAAACCAAGTGATTTAAAGTAACCTAACACTTCAGCAAAATAAATACATTTTTAGTATGTTCCAACCACTACTTCAGATATAATAAATAAAACATATATTACAGATATTTGAATAGTATAATATGCATCATACGTAAACCATTTTAACGTGCTGTTGCAAATATACTTATGTTTTGGAAAATTTAATGCAGAAGTGCATCAAAGGCTGAAAGAGTCCTGCTATCCACATACTTAACTAAGTGTACACCTTATATGAAGTTTACAATAAAAAACATGAATTGCTACATGCACATTCATCAATCTACTTAAATGTTCAAAAAACAAACACAAACAAACAGGAAATATATGAAAAATAAATACAAACAAAACCAAACATCCTAATAGAATGCTGCTGACATAAAAAGTATATGTGTATATAAAAACACAATAAAAACAGAAAATATATGTATAAATAAATAATATGAGGAGTATATGCATATATATATATATATATATATATATATATATATATGTGTGTGTGTGTGTGTGTGTGTGTGTGTGTGTGTAAGCAGGCACACCTATAACTACTATGAAAAGATGTATATCTAACAGCCAAGGCAAAAAGAGTGTATAAAGGGGGGGTGAGAGGGTTAGCAAATGTAACAAAGTCTTCTGGCCCTTGGAAAGGGTTTGAGTGACAAAGCTTCATTCAAACTCATACCCTTGTCAGCTTATAGCAAAACAATCCATTTTTGCTCAATCTTTTCAAGTGTATTCCTATTATTCTTTAGCCTTATGGTGCTTAGCAAAATCTCTATTGTGAAAAATGCAAATCTGTGAATGGTACCTTCTTCAACAATGTTTGGCAACAGCACTTCTGGTGTCTCCAATATTGCTGTAATATATATGTTCCCTAATCCTATCCCTCAATGGTCTAGTAGTCATGCCAACATAGAACTTAACACATTGAACACATTGGGCTAAATCCACACCTTTCGGCCCCAGAACTTGGACCAAAGCTCCAAAGGTGGTGGTGTTTCCATATTCATAAAGGATGTGCACACCTCCAGACTGGTAGCCCAACATAACACATCAGAAATACTTTAGGTGCAGCTAACACTGGGTAAGACAGCAATTCAGGTCATAGCCTGCTATAGGTCCCCAACCATGTCCCAAGACTCACACTCCATGTTCCTAAGCACCTTGGAGAATATTAGGGTCCAACCTAAGACTCTCATACTGGGCGACTTCAACTAACCCTCCATTAACTGGGAAAACTACTCATGTACCAATACACTTGCCCAACGTTTCCTGGAATTCATTAATTCCAATGCCCTGAAACAGCTTGTTCTTACCCCCACTAGAAGTAGCAACATCCCTGACCTGGTCATTACTAACATGGGTGACTGTTGCTCTACACCAATAGTCAACTCCTCACTGGTTAGATCTGAACACAAACTAATCACCTTGGAAATCCACATCCCTCCCCCCACCCCCCACAAATGTAACCACCATGAAAAACTTCTCCAAAGCTAACATTGGGCTTCTAAAAACAGAGGTGGCTAACTTCACGGCACCCATGCAAATGGAGAATAGTTGCATGACTGCCAAATTATACACCAATGCACTGTATGAACATGTAAACAAATGCATGGATCTCGCCATACCCAATAGAACCAAGACGCTCTCCTCCAAAAATAGGAAGCCAATCTGGTGCTCCCCTGCCATAAACAAACTCTACAACAGAAGGAGGAAACTGATACAGAATAAGGTGAAGTCCCAAGACTGGAAAAACTCCCTTATCAGCCCCAACAAAAAGTTGAGATCCTCCATCAAATCCTCTAAAACTAGCTACAAAAACATAACTGCAGCAGATAGTAAAGACAACCAAAAGCCTTCTATAGTTATGTAAAGAATCTTCATGGCAATACCCAGATTTGCTCTGAGCTACTGCACAATGGTACTTCCTATACCAAGCCAACATGATATTGCCAATATACTGGCCAACAGATTCAGTGCCTACTTTACCCCTCTCTCCCCTCCCAAAGGATCTATCACATTAACAGTAGATTGCCAGGCAGCCAGCATTACTGCTGCACAGGTTAAAACAGCACTGTCCAAGGCCAAGAATACAGTTTCTATGGGACCTGACAATATCCTTGGCTGTGTTCTACATGAACTACAGAGTGAACTGGCACCTCACATGTGTGCCCAGTTCAATCACAGCCTCACCTCAGCTTTGTCCCTACCAAGTCATCCTTCTCCACAAAGGAGGAGTGACTAAAGGCCCTGGGAACTATTGCCCCATTAGCCTGATGAGTCTGATATGCAAAACCATGGAATGCATCATCATGGACCTAATAAACAAGGATATAGGGAATCTCCAAACTCTGGATCCCACACAGTTTGGTTTTGTGAAGGGTAGCTCATGCCTGCTCAGCTTGGTCAACTTCTTTGAGTCAGTCAGCAGAGCTGTGGATGAAGGCAAGGTGGTTAACACAGCCTACCTTGATCTGGCTAAAGCCTTTGATACCATTCCACACTCAGGAATCATACAAAAACTCAGTAAGCTAGGCATCAACCTCTATATCACTAGATGGGTTGCAAACTGGCTGACAGATAGAAATGTGAAAGTAGCTGACTCCAAGTCAGACTGCTGACCAGTAACGAGTCGAGTCCTACAGGGTTAAGTCCTGAGTCCTCTCCTGTTTGGTAATACTTCCCTGATGTCCAGGCCAACATGAAGGAACTCTGGCTGTCAAACTTCACAGACGATTGCAAGTTGGGAGCTACTATTAACTCCCCAAGTGATGTTGACATCCTACAGAAAGGCCTCATTGAGACCAACGACTGGTGTCAGAGCCATGACCTTAAGCTCAATTCCAAAAAATGTGTCATCGTCCCCTTTGGGAAAAACTGCTTCCCATGAATTACCACATCAATGGTAGTCCACTGAACACAGAAGGTGTTTTAAGAGATCTGGGAACACAGGTTGACAGCAACCTCTCTTTCGACCACCACATTGCCACTGTGGTCAGAAAGTCCTTCTATGTGGCACATCTCATTACTAAGGGTTTTGCATCCAGGAAGGAAGAGGTCATTGTCTCCCTCTACTCTTCCCTCATTAGGCCACTCATCGAGTACAATACCCCATTTAACATGTACCTCACTAGACACCTGCAATAACTGGAGAGGTTGCAAAAGTATCTCACAAAGAGGATTCTAGGCCTTAAACACTTGTCCTATATGGACAGACTCAAAAAACTCCAACTATTCTCTGTCTCCTATCTCATGTCTGATCCAGCTCTGTTAGAAATGCTACATCTAAATAAATCCCAATCCCTCAGCACCACATGCTCCAGAGACCTCAACCTCATTACCACAATCAGCAGAACGTGCTGGAGGGACATGTCATAACCCAGAGACTGTCCATGCTCTGGAAAAGACTCCCAATACATGTCAAACCTCACTGGCCTTCTGCAAGAAAAATCTTGATGAGTGGAGGGGAAATAGAAAATTGACCCCAAGGATCGCTCCAGTGGCTCTACTTAACAGAGGCACTGGGAACTAAGGTTGGGTGGCACAATGCCAGGGTAATCCTATGGGCTAGGCTTACAAAGGCTCCAGGGCCATTAGCCACTAACCTATGAACCTATATAACATTAACAGTTGAACAATCAGCATAATGCCTAAAATATATATTCTTTATTTGTATCAGGATGTATAAAAATGTTCTTATTGGCAATATATTTGTCAAAATGACAATGTCTACAACCAAATTTTCCTTGTCTCTTAGAAATAGTTTTGCTGGTTACCATGCCAGTTCTATGGAAAAGCCTACGTTTTAGTGATTTCAAATTTTTATAAGTAACTTTTTGATATGTCCCCACAACGTGCTCTATCCCACTATTTACTGTTGAGACATGCCAAATCCTACTTACAATATTCTTAACTTTCTTATTGTCAGAGGTATAAGGTAGACATAATCTACATTCTTTTTTACAATAACTATCCATCCTATTAACCGGTGGCATGTTCCTTTCTGATAAATAAGGTTTACCTCTGCCTTCCCTTTCCCTATGAGCCATTTGTAAATGTTCATCGCATTCCGCCTCAGTATATCCTCTATCCCTAAACTCTTTCTTTAATAAGGCTACTTGCTGGAGCATAGTACTATCTTTGGTGGTAAGTCTAAAAGTAAGTAGAGCCTGTCTTTTCAAGATATTTTTGAATACATATGTGGGATGCATACTAGAGCATGATAAAAGGCTGTTCTTCTACATTCTTTCCTATAAACCTGAGTGTGCAGAATATGCCCTTCTCTTGTTAGCCTGACATCTAAAAAAATCAATCTCATAAAGAGATGTACATGTAGTAAATGTCAATAAATAGGTACTCTCATTTAAAAAAGAAACAAAAAGTTCTGTAGAACCTCTCCAGATAAAGAATATGTCATCCACAAAATGACTACAATGTAACAAATTTCTACTATAAGTAACATTATTCAACAACACAATATCTTCCCATTGTGCCATTACAATATTAGCAAAGGAGTTGGCACATGGTGTACCCATGGCCACTCCATATTGTTGAATGTAAAATTTCCCTTCAAACACAAATACATTATTGGTAAGCACCAATTCCATCAACATACATATGATCTGTATGCATCCATTATCAAAATCAGTATGACTTTGCAGTATACATGTAAATAATGATCCATAGTAACTAACATATCTGTAGCACACAATGGAACCTTCTTTAACTTATCATACAGCATAGTAAGAAAATGCTGTGGGTCTTTTAAAATAGTGGATGACTTCATTAATAACGGAAACAGGAAACAGTCAACAGGCAGTGTACAAGGCCAGACATTTACAGAATGGGTTCATGCATGGCTTGATTCACAGGGTCAGTGGATCAACAACCTGCATCACCTCAGAAGATGTTCATCTTTTCAGAAGTGATGGTGTTCACCTAACTGAGGATGGCATTGCGTTGTTCTTAACCTCCACAATGGCATGATGACAGCTATGCATGATAATTTGGCAACATGCAGCTAGTGAGAACAAATGGAAAACAGCCATGACCGAGTGTGACTAGTATGGTAAGTAAAATCCTGTTATATTTTATGAACACTGTTGTCACTATCTTACAACACAGGAAAAGAACTGCTAGGTGAGTAAACCTTCATTTTCAGATTGTAAAATAACTATCTGTATGCTGTGTGCATGTACAGATAACTGTTTGATTATGAATTGTGTTATGTAAATTATGATATTTTCTTAGTTTGGCAAATAACTGTGGCAGGGAGCTTGTGAACATGCTGAGTAAGAACAACTGTTACCAAGTACAAGAGAATATGTCAGTAACCATCCTGGAATATTTTTTTTCTGCTTTTTATCAGTCATGTGTAGAATTTACATGACAGGAAGGGCTAAGTAATACAGAACTGTTATAAAACTTTTACAGCACTACTCCTGGCTTTTCCTGACAGATGGTAATGACTCCGTCTTACAGAATACTTGCACCATGAATGTAATGAATGTTTGCTGAAAATGTTATGTGGAGCAATTATCACCTTTGTAAGAGCATGTAGAATCTTGCACTCAAAACATGCAGGTGATTATCACATTATTTGTGCAATTACAGTATAACACTGAGTCATTATCACTTGTCAGGTAAAATCATTGGTAGCTGTTACTGTTATTCACAATATTAAAAGTCATTATCACATTGCAAGCACAGGTGTGGGACATTCCATATGTTTTTGAGGGCTACAGATATTTTTCATATTCATAGGTTCAAAGGTAGGTACTAGACTATTGGCCCTAGGGCCTGTATAAGCCTAGCCAAAAAGGTACCCTGGCTTTCGCCTCCCAAGAAAATTATTTTCCTGTGCCCCTGTCGAGAAGTGATCCCTGGGGGTTTAGATGTAAAAGTCTGGAACCTATCCTCATGGAGACAGTTTTAGTACTTACAAGATGGAAAAAGAACCTTGTCTGTATGGTGTACTCACATCACAGTTTGGATACAATTATGGTTAGGAGAGTTATGATATTTTTTCATATTTTGTTAAATAACTTTGTCAGGGAACATGTCATCAGGGTAAGTAATATCTCATTTTGAAGGCAGTATTAGTAGTTGCAGGATGGAAAAAGAACTGTGTCTGTATGCTGGACAAATTTATAGATATCACATTTTGTTTAGGACCGGTTATGAGAATTATAATATTGTTTTATATTTGGTGAGTAACTTTGTCAGAGAACATGTCAGCATGATAAGCAGTAGTTCATTTTGAAGACGGTATTAGTACCTACAAGATATAAAAAAAAAACTGTATCTGTATGCCGTACACATTTGCAGATATTACAGTTTGTTTAGGACCCTGGTTATGAGAATTATGATATTTTTTCATATTTTGCTAAATAACTTTGTCAGGGAACATGTCAACAGGCTAGGTAATACCTCATTTTGAAGACAGTACTAGTAGTTACAGGATGGTAAAAGAACTGTATCTATATGCTGGGCAAATGCACAGATATCACATTTTGTTTAGGACTCCATTTATGAGAATTATGATATTGTTTCATATTTGGTCAATAACTTTGTTAGGGAATATGCCAACATGGTAAGTAATACTTCATTTTGAAGATGGTATTAGTACTTATAAAATGAAAAAAAAACTGTGTCTGTATGCTGTACATGTATAGACATCACAGTTTGTTTAAGACTTAGGTTATGAGAATTATATTTTTCATATTTTGTAAATAACTTTGTTAGGGAACATGTTAACATGCTAAGTAATACCTCATTTTGAAGCTGACATGGAGCTGCACAACTTCAACATTGATAAGTAGTGTCTGTCTGTTATAGGTGATGAGATGTTATGCTTTGTTACTTAGCAGATTATGACAGATATAATATTAATCACATTTTTGTGAATATCTCAATAATGGAGCATGACACAGTACTGGCTAAGGTATCTTTGTAAAGGTGATATTCATAATCTAATTAATTAAAAATTGTATGGGTCTACATGGCATGTTCATAGAGATACTGTGATTTGTTTTACCAAAAAGACAAAAAATATGCATAATACCAGCATTCACCTTGAAAATTATTTAGATGTACACTATCAACGTTTACACCTTTGGAAAGATCAGTGGCTACTAAACAACTTTCGCATTTACATTTTTAGTCTAGCTCTTATGGTTAAAGAGTTATGAACATTTGTTTTCTGTATGGTGTTACAAATGGATTATCAGAAAACAGCTCAGGCTGCAATGTTGTTCCTATGATGGAAGTAAGCAGTCAGCATTCTCTGAGCTGCTCTGGAGAAAATGAGTTAATCTCTCTGTCCCATAAGAGATAGGTGAGCTAGGCTTGACATTACCCCATCCATTTGTTTAAGATACATTTGAAGATAGTAGGAGATATGCTTTGCTTTACAGAAAATGACAGCTAGTGCACAGCCTGGCAGATAGCACACAGGATTAAGGCTACAGCTTTCCCATCCACTCATCTGAGAACTGAAGTTAATCACGGACATACTTGGCTTTAAAGAAAGTTTGAGTTTGTTTCAGAGCTGGGGAATTCTTTGGGTGACATTACCATCACTCCAGCAAGTCCTATTTATGTTTCAGTGTAGGTTTAAGTCTCTTGATCTTTGATTTGTATTACTGATGGTTTTACGAATATAGGTTCATAGGTAGGTACTAGGCTATCAACCCTGGGGCCTATACAAGCCCAGCCAAAAAGGTACCCCCTGGCTTTTTCCACCCAAGAAAATTACTTTCCTGTGCTAATTGTCAAGCAGAGCCACAGAAGTGATCCCCGGGGTGAATTTCCTATTTTCCATCCAATCATCAAGATTTTTCTTGAAGAGTGCTAATGAGGAGCTTTGTTTGATATAGATAGGTAGTTTATTCCAGAGTATGGGAAGTCTCTAGGACAGAAATCTATCCCTTCGGCATGTTCTGTTTATTGTGGTGACAAGATTTAGGTCCCTAGAGCATGTAGCTCGGAGGGATTGGGATTTCTTTAAGTGGAGCATGTCCAACAACTCTGGGTTTGACATAGCTTTGTATGTTAGGCAGAGATCACCTCTGAGTAGGCGATATGCGAAGGAGTAAAGCTGAAGTTTTATGAGACAGTCTGCATAGGGCATCTGTTTGAGGCTGGTAATCCTCTTTGTGAGGTATTTCTGCGGCCTTTCCAGTTGTTGTAGATGTCTTGTGAGGTACATACCAAAAGAGGTGTTGTACTCTATAATGGGTCTAATGAGTGATGAGTAGAGGGGAACAATTACCTCTTTTTTTTGAATGAGAAACCTTTTGTGATGAGGTGTGCCACATAGAAGGATTTCCTGACTACTGTGGTGATGTGATTATCAAAGGAGAGACTACTGTCCACCTGTGTTTTGATTATGGCTCCTAATTTGCAGTCATCTGCGAACTTCATTAGCCAAAGACCTTCTGTGTTAGCCTGTACTTCAGAGAAGTAGATACCAAACGGGAAAGGACCCAGGACTGAACCCTGTGGTACTCCACTTGTGACTGGTCTGAAGTCGGATTTGAAGTCTGCTACTTTCACAGTGTGGGTTCTGTCAGTGAGCCAGTTGGCAACCCATCTTGTGACATAGGGATTTATACCTAGTTTAGTGAGTTTATCTAGAAGTCCAGAGTGGGGGATGGTGTTGAATGTTTTGGCAAGATCTAGATAGGCTGTGTGAACTACCTTACCCTCGTCTACGGCTTTGGTGACTGTTTCAAAGAAGTCTATCAGGTTTAGGAGACATGATCTGCCTTTTACAAACCCAAACTGGGTGGGGTCCAGAGTTTGGAGATTACCAATGTCTTTGTTTATAAGTTACATGATGATATATTCCATGATCTTGCAAAACAGGCTCATCAGGCTAATGGGGCAGTAGATCCTGGGGTCTGTGGTGGCTTCCCCCTTGTGGAGTGGGATAACTGTCACTGTGCGCCATTCAGCAGGCACAAAGCCTGAGGTGAGGCTATGACTGAACATGGTACTTAGGTGGGGTGCCAGTTCATTCTGTAGTTCATGTAGAATGCAGCCTGGGATGTTGCCTGGTCCCATGGATGCTGTGGTCTTGGCTTTGGAGAGTGTGTTTTTTACCTGTGCAGCCGTGATTACAGGAACTTCGCATTCTTCTGGTATAGAGATGGGCTCTTTAGGGGGTGAGAGGGGGGTAAAGTTAGCACTGAACCTATATGTCAGGATGTTGGCAATATCAGTTGGGTCTGTATATTTAGTGCCATTGTGCTGTAACTCAGAGCAGATTTGAGTGTTGCCATTGAGATTCTTGACAAAGCTATAGAATGCTTTGTGGTTGTCTTTAGAATCAGTGGCGATTTTGTTTTCATAACTAGCTTTGGAGGATTTTATCAGGGATCACAGCTTCTTACTGAGGCTGACCAGCGAACTCCTCCACTCACGGGATTTTACTCTCTTTTGCAACTGTTTCTTCCTTCTGTTGTGCAGTTTGTTTATGGCAGGGGACCACTAGATTGCCTTCCTTTTTTTGGTGGATAGCATCTTGGTTCTGTTTGGGATAGCACGATCCATGCACTCGTGTAAGTGCTTATAATGTGCAATTGTGTAGGATTCAGTAGTCGTAACTGTATTGTCCATCTGCATGGGTGTCATGAAGTTCACCACTTCTGTCTTAAGAAGCATGAAGTTGGCTTTGGAGAATTTTTTTTACTATGGTTTCCTTAATGGGGGGTGGGCACAGGATATGGATATCTAGGGTAGTTTATGGTCGGATCGGACCAATGAGGTGTTGACTTCAGGTGTGGAACACCGGTCACTAATGTTGGTAATGACTAGATCTAGGATATTGTTGCCCCTGGTGGGGGTGTGGTTAAGTTGATACAGGGCATTGGAGTTTATGAATTCCAGAAAGCATTGAGCGAAGGAGTTGGTACATGAGTAGTTTTCCCAGTTAATGGAGGGGTAGTTGAAATCGCCCATTATTAGGTTGTTTGTTTGAACCCTAATATTTTCCAGTACATCAAGAAAAGAGGAGTGGGAATCCTGAGGAATGGTGGGGGATCTGTAGCAAGCTACAATTTGGATTGCAGTTTTGCACAGAGTTAGTTGCACTTGGATAACTTCGGCTGCATTATGCTGAGCAACTAGCCTGGAGGTGTGGATATCCTTAATGAATATGGACACACCTCCACCTTTGGTGTTCCTGTCCAGGTTACATGGCCAAAATGTGTGGTATGAGTTATAGCCAGTTAGTGCAGGGGTGCTCTCTGGAGCCTTGAACCAGGTCTCAGTCAATGCACAGATGTCGATGTTCTTCATTTTAAGGAGTGCCTCGAGTGAGTGCATTTTGAGATTTAGACTTCTAGCATTGAGTAGCATCACCCCCAGTTTTTGCTTGCCTGTTATTGTTACAGTGGGAATTTGTCATTTGAACCTTGCCTAAAAAGGCACTATAGGGGCGGCAAGAACCTTAGCCAGTATCTGGAATCCCAGGGGTGACAGGTGCAGGCCATCTCTGGTAAAGCATCGTGGTCTGTCAACCATGTCATCCCAGACAGACAGATACTGAATCCCTTTAGAATGACACCAGAAGCTTAGCCAATTACTGAAGTCAATCAATTTGTCCTTGTACTGCGGCATCATTCTGGGTGATGGCAGAATGTTGCTAGGGTCATACTTGCCTGGGCTACAAGATAGGAGAGCTCTTCCATGTCTTTTTTTTATGTAGTCCAGGGAGGTACATCTCAGGTCGTTCACACCAACATGGACAATGACAGAGTCATATTTGTACTTGTTGTGGAGTGACCTGAGTGCGTGGGTTATGTGGCGGATTCTGGCACCCAACAGGCAGCTGACAGTAACCTTCTCCTTGTTTAGCCTGGTGAGTGGGACATCAGTGTGCCTGACTATTGTGCCTGACAATTACTGGTGTCATTCTAGGGGGATCCAATGTCTGTCTGCTTGGGATGACATGCTGGACAAGCCACGCTGCTTCGCAAGGGACAGCTTGCATCTGTCACCACTGGGCTTCCGGATATTGGCTAAGGCTCTTGCCACCCCCATAGTGCCTTTTTTAGGCAAGGCTCAAAAGACAAACCCACCTCCTTAGAAAACAAAAATGGAAAAAAATTAAGGGTAATGCTGCTCAAAGCCAGAAGTCTAAATCTCAAGATGCAGGCTCTCGAAGCACTCCAGTATGGAGAACATCGATGTCTGTGCAGTAACTGAAACCTGGTTCAAGGCTCCTGAGAGTGCCCCAGTGCTACCAGGCTATACCTCGTATCATGCTTTTCGGCCCCAATACTCGGGCCAAACCAAAAAGGGAGGGGGAGTGTCCATATTCATCAAGGACACCCACACCTCCAGGTTAGTGGCAACACATGAAGCATCAGAGACCATCCAGGTGCAACTAACCATAGGCAAAACTGCTATACAACTGGTAGCATGTTACAGACCACCCTCCCAATCTCAGGAACCCCATTCAGCCTTCCTGAAGACATTGGAGGATATGAATGTCTCACCAAACACCATCATATTGGGAGACTTCAACTACCCTAACATAGACTGGGTGCATTATTCTAGCCCTAACACCCTAGCCCAAAGGTTCCTGGAATTCATAAATTCAAATGCAATGGAACAGCTAGTCACCTCTCCCACAAGGGGAGATAATATACTAGACCTGATCATTACAAACATGGGGACAAAGTGCTCCACACCGGAAGTATACCCCTCACTAGTGAGATCTGACCACAAACTAATCGCCCTGGATATACATATCCCACCTCCACCCCCAACACAAAAGACTACAGTGAAAAACTTCTCAAAAGCCAACTTTACACTTCTTAAGACTGAGATGGTATCCTTTAAGCCCACTGGGCCAGTGGAAACACATCCCACAATGCTGAATCCTTCACAAATGCTTTCTACGGACATCTCCAAGAATGCATGGATCATGCAATCCCAAATAAAACCAAGACCCTCTCCACCAAGGGCAGGCGTCCTGTCTGGTGGACCTCAGCCATAAACAAATTGTATAACAAAAGAAGGAAGCTACTGCACGACAGAGCAAAATCCCATAAAGAGAAGGCATCTCTGATCAGCACTAGTAGAAAGCTACGTTCTCTCATAAAAACATCCAAGGCCAACTTTGAGAGAAAAATCGCTATGGACACTAAAGATAACCACAAGGCCTTCTTCTGCTATGTTAGAAGCCTGGGAGGAAACCCTCAGATATGCTCAGAGTTAGTTCACAATGATAAAAAATACACTGAACCCACAGATATTGCCAACATTCTGGTAGACAGGTTCAGTGCAAATTTCTCCCCTCCCTCACCCCCAAAAGAAGAAATACTTATCCCAGCTGAATGTAACCTCCCTGTCATCTCAGATGTCCAGGTGAGAACCACCCTCAGCAAAGCTAAAAACACAGCATCAATGGGACCTGACGGTATCCCGGGTTGCGTGCTACATGAGCTCCAAGAGGAGCTAAACCCGCACATAAAAATGCTATTTAACCTTAGCCTTACTACAGGATATGTACCTGAACACTGGCGTACAGCAACAGTGGTCCCACTCCACAAAGGAGGCACCTCTACAGACCCTGGTAACTACCGCCCCATAAGCTTAACCAGCCTGGTCTGCAAAGCTATGGAAAGAATCATTATGGAACTCATAAACAGAGACATTGGGGACCTACAGACACTTGATCCTACCCAGTTTGGCTTTGTAAAGGGCAGATCCTGCCTTTTGAACCTGGTTGACTTTTTCAAAACAGTCACTAGAGCCATTGGCGAGGGCAAAGCAGTCCATACAGCCTACCTGGACTTGGCTAAAGCTTTCAACACAATACCCCACTCAGGCATCATAGACATGCTCAACAGCTTAAATGTAAATCCATATGTCACAAGATGGGTTGCAAACTGGCTAAAGGATAGAACCCATAAAGTCTAAATCACTGGAGCCATGTCAGACTCAAAGCCAGTCACAAGTGGTGTCCCACAGGGCTCTGTCCTGGGACCCCTCTTGTTCGGCATTTATTTCTCAGATGTGAAAGCAAACATGGGAGGGTTGTGGCTGACAAAGTTCGCAGATGACTACAAACTAGGCGCCATAGTCGATACACCAGCTGACACATACATCCTACAGAAAGGCCTCACTGAAACGGACAACTGGTGCCGGAGTCATGGCCTTAAACTAAATGCCAAAAAATGTATAGTCATCCCCTTTGGGAAAAACAAAGTACCCACAAATTATCACATAGGGAGTAACCCACTGAGTACGGAAAAAGTAATCAGAGACCTGGGGACCCAAGTCAATAGTGACCTCTCATTTGACACCCACGTTGCCAAAGTGGTTAGAAAGACTTTCTACCTTGCCCACCTTATCATGAAGGGATTAACATCCAGATCAAAGGAGGTCATTGTACCTCTATACTCCTCCCTTATCAGGCCCATGATTGAGTACAATGCCCCATTTGGTATGTACCTCACCCGGCACTTGCAACAGCTGGAGAGACCCCAAAAGTACCTCACCAAGAGGATCAAGGGTCTCCAACATATGTCATATGCTGCCAGACTAAAGAAACTCCAGCTCTATTTAGTAGCACACCGCCTACTCAGAGGTGATCTGTGCCTGATGTACAAGGCCATGTCCAATCAGGAATTGATGGACATGCTCCACCTCAAAAAATCCAAATCCATCAGAACCACGAGAGCTAAAGATTTAAACCTCAGCACAAATATGAATAGGACATGCTGGAGGGACAGATTCATAACTCAGAGGCTTCCCATACTCTGGAACAAAATCCTAGTTCATGTTAGGCAGAGCCCCTCACTGACTCTCTTCAAGAGAAATCTTGACGAGTGGATGGGAGATCGTAGGTTTACCCCAGGGGTCATCTCTGTGTCACTACTAGACAGAGGCACAGTAAACTAATTCTATTATGTAAGGGGGTCTTCACTGTGTCACTACTAGACAGAGGCACAGTATTCTAAATCTATTCTGTACACTTTTGTACCATTACATAGGGTGGCGAAAGCCACATCACTATGGCTAGGCTTATAAATGCCCCAGGGCAGATAGCCTAGTACTAAACTATGAAACTATAGAGTCACCTATGACTATATATAGCAGATCAAGCAGGACTGGATCATTTACAGATTTGTAATCTAGGTATATCAACCTGTGGAAGCCTATAGGAGACAGAGAAGAAAGACAAGGCTTTTAGCTCTGGGTAAATTATGCAACTCATGATATGTTATGTCTATACAGAAGTAGTATTTTAAAAGAAAAGACCTTAAATTACATTTTTTAACTTTTAGAAAACAATGTTATTGTGTGTTGGTGCTTTTAGTGCCTCTTTGCTCTATTATATAATAATGTGATCATATATATATATATATATATATATATATATATATATATAACATATATGTGTATTATGCAATCATACGTTATTATCTGCTATATTTTATAACTATGTGTAAAACACAATGCTCATGTAAATATCTTATGTATAGTATGTTAGCAATTGTTCCTGAAGCTTTACTCCCCGGGCCTCCACTGAAAATGGACAGCTTTGTCTAGTCAGACCTCCCGGGTAAACAAATGTAAAATAAATAAATGTGTTTGCTGTCATCTACTAGATGTAGCATGCAACTATAAGGCAAAGTGCACATGTATCTCAAACAGTTGCACAGATCTGTTTTCCAGAAAAATAAACTGTCTTACATTTTTATGTATTTACATCCACAAGTTGCAAGTTTTACCTTTCTGAATTTCCTCAGTGAAACAAGCATTTTAAACTAACATGAGAAAAGCTTCCATTATAAGAAATAAATCTGCAAATTCATGTGGTTATGTTGTAATTTTGAAAAGCAAACAAGTAGTCAGATTCTTGTATCGTGTAATGGTTACTTTTTTTTCAGTGACATCTGTGCTGGTCTTTAAGTGAGCTTGTATATTTTAATGACTAAGGTAATTTTCTTTTAGGTATAATAAGTTTAGACACTGCTGTTTAAAATAGTAGGACTGGATAGTCTACAGTGTTAGGTTTTGCTTCACTGATGTAACTGTAAATGTTGCCAGAATACACATGAATGCACATACAC
This sequence comes from Protopterus annectens, assembly GCF_019279795.1. NCBI lineage: Eukaryota > Metazoa > Chordata > Ceratodontiformes > Protopteridae > Protopterus > Protopterus annectens. The sequence continues at coordinate 1,954,177,033 of NC_056731.1, forward strand.
AGAATATATATAGGGTGGGATGTTGGCATAATGTTTAAGGTGTTTACCTTATAAACAGAATGTGCATGGTTTGATTTTCACATGGGTTAATTGATTAGGCTTCAAATAACTCACAAAGGTAGTTATCCTAGCACTACTAATCTAATCTATGCAAGTGTTAGGCAAGGAGTTTTGCAATGGGTGAAATGGTGTACATTTGAATGGGGGGTGGTGAGACACAGTAACTGGAGAATGAAGACAAAATGAAATATGTTTATCTATAACCCTGCTTACAGGAAAACTTGGGTAAAATGTAAATGGATTATCACTTTGCTCAAATACATATGACAATGTATATGCAAGATATGTACTGACTGCACACTGCACTGTAAAAAAGTGACTTAAAAGACATGTAGTTTTTACTGGCATTTGCTACTTGTCTTCTCCAGGAAAGAAGCACCATTTTTGGCTTGATAGTGGAACAAACTACCAGTCCAATGGTCAGTCTTTCTTCCAGCCACAAAAAGAAAAAGTTATGAAATGGCCTTTGCCACTTGTTAAAGAAAGAGAGAGATGCCTCTTTTCCTGTGGAGATACAATATTTGGAATTTGAACAGGAAGAAGAAGGGACAGATGCAGGGTTTTCTCTTCAGATTTCTGATTCAGACTCAGAGGAAACCTCAGTTTCAGATTCTTCCTTTGGGGGTTTCTCTTTCTTTGAGACTTTTGCTAGAATATGCCAGTGTTTTCACTGGGAGAAAACTGATGTTTCTCAGTCACTAAAATATATTATGAGCTGTTAGAGAAGGAACGTCCAGAACCTACACCCATTCCTCCTGTTCTGTCTGTTTTAGAGGATGTGTGTATTACTGCCTTGCAATTTTCCTGATAGCCAGCTGCCCCTAAAAAGCCAGATAGGATGTATAATGTTCCTCAGTCTTTTAAGCTTTTATACAGTTTCCCAAACATGATCCAGCAGCTACAGTTTTAGTTGATCCCACTGCTGTTAAACACTTACTTAATTCCAATCCTACTCTTTCTGATAAGTATTGGAAAATTATTGATAAGTATGGGAAAAGTGTATACTTCTGCAACTCTGATTTTCATAATTTTGAACTGTCATGTATACATTTACGTTTGTTCTGACTAATTGTGAAAGTATAAGGAATGTTTTATCTGCAGTTTCTTCTTGTGTGGAAGAATCTGCTTTAAATAATTTAGTTTCATCTATTGCAAAGGTCAATACTCATTATTTACTGCGTGTGTATGACTCTGTTGATACTTTTTCAAGGGCTATGGCCACTGGTACTGTTTGAGGAGGTTTGCATGGCTGCTTTCAAAGAATCTTCCAGATTTTGCTAAAAATTAGATTTTAAATTCCCATTTGGATAGAGATTTAGTTTGTGGTTCCTCTACGACTGTATTATTATTATCATTATTATTATTATTATTATTATTAGTAGTAGTAGTAGTAGCAGTAGTATTTTCTAGTACTGGTAATTCATTATGGCTTTGCAAACTATGAGCATGACAATAGGGCATGGTGTTTAGTTGTAGTCCAATTATGAATGAAAGGGTGTTGACCTACCAGTCCGTTTGCAAATACATTTTTTAACCATTGGTCGTAAGGTTTTCTGTTTAACCAATCAGAAAGGACTGGTGGGTTAACATTTTGCATATTTATGAGCAATTACTTACCAATGGGATAATAGTTTAGATAATTAGGTAAAATTAATCAAATGTTTTTTACTGGTTTTCGGGGTTTTTTGTAAACCAATCAATGAAATTTCTGGTTGGCTACAACTGCCACTAAAGGAAGTTTTATAGTATATTTAAAGTTTTGATGTGTTTAGTTGGATAATCTGTAGAAGTTCATTATTTTAATGATGTAAGCGCTCACCAATTTTACCATTTATATTGTTTTTATTATCTGTCACAAGTTTTTATCATCTAGTGTTGTTCATTTATTAAATGTAGTTTATTAACCGATCTGCCTTCAGCGACATGACTTTGCTACAGTTTTTAGTTTGTTGGATTAATTTTGTCTTTAGCAAGTAAAGGTTTATTTATAAGCTATTTCAGCATCCACCTCTTTCAATGCAGTCTCATATCAAAATGTTTTTGGAAAGAGTTTTGCAAAAAAGGCCTCCAAGTAAAATGGTGGCCCCTTGTTGGGATCTTCATTTTGTGTTAGAGAAGCTAACACTTGTTGCATTTGAACTAGCTAACCTGGCTGACTTGAGGTTCCTAACATGGAAAACAGTTTTCCTGATTGCTCTGATTTCTGCAAGAATATTAACTGAATTGCAAGCTCTTATGGTGAGTCAACCCCATCTCATTTACCACAGGAACAGGGTTCTCTGAGAATTAATCCTTCTTTTATGGCTAAAGTGGTATCTACATTTATTTTAAGCCAAACTATCCATCTCCCATTTTCTTTCCTGAACCTAAAAATGAGAAAGAAAGGATACACCATATCTTGCATGTCCACAGACAACTTGGGGACTATTTTAACAGAACTAAATCTTTCAAATCTTTGGAGCAATTGTTCATTTCTTGTGAATGTAAGAAGAAGGGACAACCTGTGTCAAAATGAGAAGTTATGTACCTACCGTAACGTTCCATGTTAGTTGTCTTTTTCTCGCCTTTTTTCTTGCTGGATGGGTTCGGAGCCACTGCCCGACTCAGCCTATAATAAAGCTCGAGAGCTATTTATACCGGCTCGAGGCTACCCTATGTCCCACAATGCTAGGCGCTAACTACCCAGATCTCATTTGATAGCTGAAACCATAGCAGTTCTGCTCTCCAACAAAAGGAGGAGAGGAAACCTCACTTGAAAGTCACCTAGACCTACAGCTACCAGTAGGGATAGCCTAGGGGGCAAAACTGAGGCAAGAAGAAGATCCCCAAGGATCCTTAGGTCTGTTCAGGCTAGGGGGATGGGGGGTGGGATGCAAGAAAGAAGGCGAGAAGAAGACAACTAACATGGAACGTTATGGTAGGTACATAACTTCTCAATGTTAAGTTGTCAATCTCGCCTTCATTCTTGCTGGATGGGACCGCGTCCCTAGCACCTTCACCCTGGGTGGCTCATCGGAACAGACTCTTGAGAACGGAGGAACCAAAATTAGCCCGGCTTCGGGAGGTCATGTCTAATTTGTAATGAGAGATAAAGGTATGAGGAGAGGCCCAAGTGGCTGCCGCACAAATGGAATCTATTGGTAATCTAGCCTGAAAAGCTACTGAGGTGGCTAATGCTCTGGTTGAGTGAGCCCTGGGCCTTGACGGTAGCTTTTGTCGTCTGAGCTGATAGATGAAAGTAATCACAGATGCCAGCCATCTGGAAAGAGTTACTTTGGAAACTGGAAGGCCTTTCTTCCCTGCCGCATAAGATAGGAAGAGCTGCTCAGATTTCCTAGCTTGCTTGGTTCTATCCAGATAGTAACGAAGTTGACGATGAATGTCCAGAAAATGTAGCTTTTGTTCTGCTCTGTTGGAGTAGTTGGGGAAGAAAACTGGAAGATCGATAGTCTGGTTTAGGTTCGCCTCAGAAGAAACCTTGGGTAAAAAGGACGGATTAGTCCTGAGGGACAATCTGTCTTTATGGAAACTAGATAAGGTGGACGAATGCAAAGGGCCTGAAGTTCTGATACTCTTCTCACAGATGTTATGGTGAACAGAAAAAGAGTTTTCCAAGATAGCAATTTCAAGGAGCAGGAAGCCGCAGGTTCAAAGGGGGGAAGAATCAAGGAGGTTAGAACCAAATTTAAGTCCCACTGCGGTGGGTGGTCCCTGATTGGGGGCTTAAGCAAAAAGATACCTTTAAGAAAGGTTTTACAAAGCTTATGGGACATGATACTGGAGTCCGAAAAGCCTGCATGAAAGTTCGAAATAGCCGCTAACTGTACTCTGATGGTGGAGAAAGAAGACCCTGAGTGAAACAATTCGGCTAGGAAGTCTAGGACTGATTGGATAGGGGCAGTAAAAGGATCTATATTTCTAGCTCCTGCCCAGAAGGAAAAACGCTTCCACTTGCTGGCATAAATCTTCCTGGTGGATGACTTTAGGGAAGCTATAAGTATGTCACGCACAGAATGGGAAATAAGGGGAAGCCTGGCTAGGGTTGGAATTGGAGCAACCAAGCTGTGAGGTTGAGAGATTGGAGGGATTGGTGCAGCTGTCCCGACTGATGGGTCAAGAGATCTGGCACTGGGTCCAGATGCCAGGGCTGCCCCAAAAGGTAATGATGCAGGAACGGAAACCATATCTGACGAGGCCAGTAAGGAGCAATGAGGATCATGGTGGCTTTCAAGGCGGTAGCTTTCTGAATCAATTGAGTGATTAATGGAAAGGGGGGGAAAGCATACAGAAGTCCCCGGGGCCAATCGTGGACTAGAGCATCTCTGGGGGAGTGGCCGGGAAGAGGGAATAGAGTGAAGAATTCATGGCACTTGCTGTTTTGAGGTGTTGCAAAAAGGTTGCAGCAAGGTCGACCCCATCTCTGAAAAATTCTCTCCACTACTGCTTGTTTGAGAGAACACTCGTGTGGCATGAGAATGGCTCTGCTCAACCTGTCCGCTATGATGTTGGACTTCCTGGGGATGTGCGTTGCTATCAGAAACCGCTGAGGGGAGATCGCCCACTGCCAAAGTCTGAGAGCCTCTCGACATAAGGGATAGGACTTGGTTCCGCCCTGCTTGTTGATGTACCACACTATGGACATATTGTCCATCTGAACTGCAATAGTCCCGATAGGAAGAGAGTCCTGAAGGGCTTGCAACGCTAAAAGTACAGCTCTCATCTCCAAGACGTTTATGTGCAGGTGGCACTCGAAAGGTTGCCATGTGCCCTGGACCATCCTGCCCTGAAAATGCCCCCCCCCCACACCCGATCAGGGAGGCATCCATTGTCACCGTGGCGACCGGGGGAGAAGGAACAAATGGTCTGCCCTGAAGGACTTGAGGGGAGACCATCCATCAAAAAAGGTGTTTCTTGCAAGACAGGGTTATTAAAATGTTGTGTGACATTGGAAGTTGTTGAAAGGACCACTGGGAAAAAAGCATCCATTGAAGGATCCGCATATGAAAGCGAGCTAGGGGAAGTAGAGTAATGGCTGCCGCCATGAGACCTAATACCTTCATGACGAACCTGGCTTGGACTTTGTTGTTCTGAAGAAGGATGTAAACATGCCTGCGAATATCTAGAACTCTTTGCTTGGTTAGTTTTATGGAAAGCCGAACTGTTTCCAAGGTGGTGCCTATGAAGGTAATAGACTGACAAGGTGACAAGGCAGACTTTTCGAAATTTATGGAGATACCTAGCCCTTTGCAAGTTTGAATGGTGTAATCTCTGGAGAGGAGAAGTTGACACCTGGTGGTGGCAGTGAGGAGCCAGTCGTCTAGGTATGAAAACACCTGGAATCCTTGATGCCTAAGATGAGCCGTAACCGCTGCCATGCATTTGGTGAACACTTGGGGGGCTGTAGTGAGACCAAAGGGCAAGGCTCTGAACTGATAGTGACTGGCTCCCAGCCGGAAGCAGAGAAACCTCCTGGAGCGCCTGTGCATCTTGATGTGGTAGTATGCATCCTGAAGGTCTACTGAGCACATCCAATCGTCCTGACCCAGAAAGGGTAGAATGGACTGTAGTGTGACCATCCGGAACTTCATTCTTCTTACAGACTTGTTTAGTCTGCTGAGATCCAATATTGGTCTCCAGTCCCCTGTCTTTTTTGGTACCAAAAAGAACTTGGAGTAGATTCTGGATCCTTGTTGGTCTGCTGGGACTGGCTGGATGGCTCTTTTTGTTAGCAGTTTTGATATTTCTAGTACTGCTTGTTCCCTTAGACTGGGTGGAACGTCCGGAAGGGGTCCTTTTGGCTGAGTTGGGGTGTGGATAAAAGGAATTTTGTAACCCTCGGATATGATCGACTGTACCCATTTGTCTTGGGTGAGTGAAAGCCAGGCTTCTGGGTACAGTGATAACCTTCCCCCGACTGCCTCTGAAGGTGGACAGTCAGGCAGCTTCTCAGGGATGCTGGAAGGGTTTGTCAGAAAGAGACTCTCTGCTACCCTGATTTTGCGGACCTCCTCTGCCCCTAGGGCGACGTCTGTTATTGTTCCCTCCCCTGCCTCTGGAGGAGAACTGACCTCTTGCATCAGGCACAACCTCTTGTGGTTTACGGAACCACATCTTCCCACCCTTCTGACCCTTAGGGTATGGTCTAGATGGGGTGGAAAAATGGACTCCCACGGCAGAGAGAGTCTGGCCTTCTTGCTCGCATCGGGTCAAAGTATCCTTCACCTGAGGTCCAAACAAAGCTGAACCGTCAAAGGGGGAGTTAGTGAAGGATGCCTTAAAGGGGTCTGCAAAGTTACAAAGCCACATCCAGGCATGACGCCTTAAGGCAACGCCTGTGCCTGCAGCCCCACTCGCCCCATCGGCCGCATGGGAAATAAGCCGCATGGAGGAGTTGACAATGGAATTCAGGGTTGCCAGCTGGGAGTTTATTTTGTCTTGAGACCCCGCAGCTGTTGGATCCTGTAAAACCTCACCCACTTCTTTGAGCATGTCTCTTTGAAGGCGGGTGAAGTGGCACAGATAATTCAGTGATCGCATGACAAAGATCGCTGAAGAAAACATCCGCTTACCGTACCTATCCATAGTCCTAGACTCCTTGTTAGGAGGATGGACAGGTACTGAAGGGTCAGCCAGTTCCTTCTTAGTGGCTGCAGCCACCACCATGGCATCAACCGGGACACCCTTGGCTAAAAACTGTTTGTCCGAAGGGGCTGTTATGAATTTGGAAGGCCTCCGTGGGGTAGGTTCCATCGTATCAGGGGCCATCCACGACTTCCGCACCACCACTTCCATGAGGGGGTCAAAGGGCGGAGACACCCAGGAGGTGGAAGGGAGAGAGCCAAAAGCCTCTAGGTAAACTGACTCGTCCTCGGAAGGATTAAGGATAGACCAGTTCCCCCTCTGCTTCAGGATTTCAAGGATGTCTGAAAAGGAGACATCCTCAGAGGGGGACCGTGAGGACCCTTCCAACTCATCCAAGTCGCTATCCGATGTAATGGACTCAGGGGAGTCCACATGCTTCCTCTTACATTTCCTCTTCCGAGGCTGTTCCCCTGACGGATCAAGGGAAACCTCAGAAGAGGAGGATATTCCCAATGGGGAAACCTGAGGCATTGGATCTCTATGGTCAGGAATGAGAGGGTGGGTAGAGACTGCAGCAGGCACTACAGAGGGAGGAGCTTAGGGAGCTGACCGTGGAGTAGGCACAGGGGCCAGCACGCTACTCATGACTTCGAAGGTGCACCTATCAGGCAGGGTAGAAGGTCCCTGCTCCGAAGAGATAAGGACCCCTCCCGGCACCGAGAGGGATGGCTCCAAAGCCGATGTCGGGGCCGAACTTTCCAGCACTGAAGCTCCGAGAGGGAGAACGGGGTTGGACAAGGGTTGGATGCCACTCGCCCCCTTGGAGCCGTCGAGGAAGTCCATGCGCCCGGATCCCTCCAAGGATGGGACCATGGAAGAGACCGGAGCCGACAACGGAGCCGAAAGGTGAGGTATCGGCTCTGACGTGTCAACGGCCACGGCTCCCACAAGCTCCGGCTCCGAACTCAGAGGTAGAGTCGGAGGAGGAATCGAAGATGGGGTGGGGATAGCCACTGTCTGTTGAGAAGGGCTATGGAGCATTTGGGCTAGTGCCTGAGACTTAAGAAGTCTACTAACCACCCTCTCGAGGTCATGGTCCGAGAGCCTGGAAGACCTAGAGGAATGGGTTCGATGACTCCGCTCCGAGAGTAAGGGAGACCTCGGAGCCGAGTGAACAGATTCCAAGGATGGAGATCTGGGCCGTTTACGGCTAGCAGATGGCGCCAACACCACTATCGGCGCCGACTGAGTCCTAGAATCATCGGCTCCAGTTTGAGCCGATGTAGAAGCCTGAATTTGAGGAACGTCGACTCCAGCCGGAGCCAATGATGAAGACTGTGTCTTGGAAACATCGGCTCCAGCCGGAGTCGATGTAACAGCAGTCAGAGCACCACCAGTCGAAGGCTCTGAGCTCAGAGCCAACGGCTTAGATGGCTTTGAAGGCTTCCCCAACTATGACTTGGTCGGGGAACCTTCAGGCTTTAACAAGCCCCTCAAAATTAACTTATTTCTGCGTTCCTGCAGGACTCTTGGACTGAATGCATGACAGACTGAACAAGAGTCCTGCAGGTGCAGAGGGCCCAGGCAATAAACACAAGACATGTGACCGTCTGTCAGCGACATTTTCTGACAGCACGAGTCACACTTCTTGAAGCCTGAGACCCTGGTGTCTTTTGACATCCTAAAAGTACAAAAAATACACACACACATACACAGGCACCCTTTAAAACAAGCTAAGTCAGTCACACAAAAATTAAACTGACAAGTTAAGAAGCAGAATAGGCCCAAAGGCCTAACCTTATAATTAAAGGGGGTTAGGATAAAGATTAAAAGGGACCGGAAGGGGATTAGCTATGAAGGGAAGCTAATGGGATGGTCGCTAACTAAAAACTAACTAAAAATCAGACTAAAAGATAGAAATTTTAGAATTATAACATCTAAGCTGTAGAGCCGGTAATAAACGCACCTCGCAGCTGTAAGTGGCAAACGTGATCTGGGTAGTTAGCGCCTAGCATTGTGGGACATAGGGTAGCCTCAAGCCAGTATAAATAGCTCTCGAGCTTTAGTATAGGCCGAGTCGGAGCCGAGGGTCAGCTCCGAACCCATCCAGCAAGAATGAAGGCGAGATTGACAACTTAACATCAGATTATTGCCACATAGATGTCTATGGCTACTACTTTTTTAATATGCAACATAACAAAACAAAACTATTCCAGGCAGAGTCAATGCCCTCTCTACTAGGTCCTTGGCTTCATCTATGGCTTTTTTTTGAAAGGGTTGGAATCTAGAAGTATTCTAGAGGCTGCTACTCGGTCCTATGTACATACTTTTACAAAGAACTATAAGCTGAATTCCTTTCTCTAGGTCAAGGTCAGGTTTTGTTAGAACCATTCTTCATGGGCTCCTGGACTCTTCTCCTTCCATCTCCCAAGTGCAGTAAGCAAGGGTAATCTACTTGTATAGTTAAGGCTACTGCACCAGTGATCAATATGATGAATATAGTAATTGTGTAAGTAAACTTACCAAAACAGTAGATATTTTAATGATCATTGCTGCAGTATCTGCTCTCTCCCTTCACCCCCCCCCTTGTTTTTTAGTGTGTTTTTTTATGCTAGGGCATGTACATTTATTTTTTGCATAGTGTCTAGACTTGATTTTTAATGAGCTCAGCTTGGGCAGACTGACAGTTTGAGCCTGTGAAAGGTGCCCTGAAGCCTTCCAGAATGCATTTAGTCAAGTTCTTGTTTAGTCACATACTCTTGATTCAAATTGTTGAGATTGTTCAGCCTTGGGGGGGGGGGGGGGGGGTGAAGATATTTTTTCCTTACCTTTATTTTATGAAAATGAGGGGTGTAGGAGTGCAGCCTACCCACACACAAATGGACTGCACAGACATATGCAAGATTTGTTTGATCTGTTAGTTGAAGTCAATGTTTTCTAGTATCATATTTCATCTTGCAGTTACTTCCCAATGCAATCATAGTGAAATTGATGAGCTTCTGTGATACCCAAAACAGATGCCTGTGCAACCAGTAATCAAATTCTAAATGGCTTGTTTAATTGTAGGTATTCACAACTTATTAAAAGCAAAAGAAACAAAAGCAAATCAGATTTCTACTAAGCTCTAATCATTAAAATTTACATGAAAAGCAGTGAAAGTGTGTCCTAAAGTCTACAAGGTACACATTACATTCACCAAAATTCTTCAGATAATGGTAGATAGGAAGAAGCTGAATATCTTGATTTACAGAGATTATGGCATGACCTTAGACATAAATCAAGAGTTAGTCAAAGGGGTTACTGTATCCTTATGGAAAACTAAAGAATTATAAGAATTTTAAGTCCTACACCTCTACGATGCTCCAAGCATGATTGAATCTTAAAGGAAATATCATTTTCAAATTAAATATTTAAAGTAACTAAATATACACAGTTTTCAGCTACGAAATTTAAAGTAACTGGGCTTTTCTAAGATGAATGCATACTGATCAACAGCTTAATTTCAGATCTCCTAGTGTGAAAAAAAATTGATAGATAAAGGCCAGTAATTCTGACTATTTTAGTAAAACTGAGTTAGTGATTATAGCAATAACCCACGCCTGGGTGTGGGTAATGCGAGATTTACCCACGGTTGGCGTGGTTTGGTCCCGAGGGCGAAGCCCGAGGGACCAAACAAAGACAACTGTGGGTAAATCCCGCATTACCCGCACCCAGAAGTGGGTTATTGCTATTATACTATGACATTATTTAAGAAAAGAAATAATTACTTTTCTTAAATAATGGCATTGTATAATGCCTCTTTGCTGCCCTTCCGCATCTGTCTGGTATCCGCGGCAGTTCTGATGTACTGCGCATGCCTCACGCAGTACATCAGAGTTGTGGCCAAAAGCAACGGAGAAAGCAAGATCTCCGCTATGCTTTACTGTTTCGCTATGTTAAATGGGTTTAACATAGTGAGACAGCTTTAAAATAAGCAACGGAGATCTCCGTTGCTTATTTTAAAGCTGTCTCGCTATGTTAAACCCATTTAACATAGCGAGACAGGTTTAAAAAAAAAAGCAATGGAGAAAGCAAGATCTCCGTTGCTTTTTACACTGTGTCGCTATGTTAAAGGAGTTTAACATAGCGAGACAGCTTTAAAAAAAGCAACGGAGATCTCCCTTGCTTTTTTTAAACCTGTGTCGCTATGTTAAACTCTTTTAACATAGCGAGACAGTGTTTTAAAAGAGACTTATACTAATGGAAAAAGTCTGGGCGACCAGACCTTTTTCCATTAGTATAAGTCGATTTACAACGTGCACGCTGGCCAATCAGCGTGCACGTTTTGGAATATTAATGGGGGGTCATGGTATAATAGCAAGTACACTGCATGGATGCCAACAAAGAAGAAACTTCAAGAGCCTGAAAGAAAATCAACTAGAAAATGTGAAGAGAAAACACTAACTGGGAAGAATCCTGCAGCTGTTCAACAAAAAGCAATTCAAACTCCAGTTTTGATGCAAGAGATAGCTTCCAGTAATTTGCAAGAAAAATAAGTCAAATGTGCTCAGAGCTCATTAAAATAAATGAAACAATGAAGGAGTACATCACTTCAAATAACAAAAAGCTGAAAAATGGAAGAAGCTTTAAACATCTATTCAGATATAAAACTGCAAAAATCAAATGAATGTCTGAGTACAAGACTTCTCAAGAAGAGCTGCTTCAAAAAAGAGTTAAAAGGCAAAGCATGCAGAGAAAAATGAAATTTTCTGCTGTACCAGAGAAACTGGAAGGAACATACCTTATTAATTTTATGAAAAGACAAATAAGTAACTGGACTGGTATTCCACAGTAGGATTCATTAACTGAAAGGGCATATCATGTGAATGCTCCAAACCTGCCCAAGAGAAAGAACCCAAGATCTGTATTAGTAAAGATGCAATCATACCAACAGAAAGAGTTGATCTTGAGAAAACTGTGGCATAAGGTCAAAATATTAAAAAACAGTAACGTTTTTATGGAAAATGATTATTCACTTTACACCAAGCAGAATAGAAGCACATTTTCCAGCAATCTGGGGATGTGGAGAGGTAGATGTGAGGTTCAAGCTACTGTATCCAGTTGTCTTCAGAATATTTTGCCTGGTGGATCAAGGTTATTTTATTTATGCAGATTAGGCTAAGGAGGAAATACAAAAGTCTGTCCAACAAAAAGTGAGCTATCAAACAGTATGGGGTTATGCTTCTCATTCTGATAATAAAACTCATAGAGATACTTTGCCAGTGACACCTTTTAAAATGTTCCAAATGAAAATGTTTAAGAGACAGAAGAAAGCATAGGAGTTTACTAGAAGAATTGGGAGTACCTTGGACTTGAACCAGAATCTGGGACTGGCAGATGGAGATGAACAGGAAGACCAGCAACACTGAAATTAGTGAATAAATGTGAGACTATAAAGCATCAATCACATTTGTGAAATATGCTTTACAAGAAAAAGAGGCTGAGAAAGATTAGATTTTTTTTACTTGTGGGGGGACTGACAGGCATATACCAGACTTCATGTTATTAATGTTTGGAAGGACACTTAAAGGAAAAAAGAGAAAAAAAAAACAGAAGGTAACTGCAAGTAAAACAATTTTGGTTTTTAACAGTGTTTGTATAAAACATTTCATTATACAGATTGAATGTTATACAATAAAACATTTTCAGTGAGTGTTATATGTAATAAAGATGCTAAGGTAAATAGGTACTTTTTTCTTTTTTAGTTTGGAGAAATGTAAGCATTACAATGTAAAAAGAGAAGAAAGACTGGGCAAAAGCATGTTTAAGTTAGCAGGTTGTAGCTACTGGATGGGGGATGGAGTGTAAAAGTAAATTGATTATAATATATGGGGAGTTGAAACATTTTGTTTTACTTTTGCATAGGTGAATGTCTGGATTAATGCCTTTGGCTTAATCTAATGACAAGCTTTTTTATTTAAGCGAGTGTTTTAAATGACAGACCACAATGCAATGAACAGTTTTCCTGTAAATAAACGTTCAGTTTTAGTCGAGAAGTACACTCTTTTTTCATGTTCCATGGAAACAAGCTGTCTAACTCTGAAGGCAATACATTGAGAAGTCTGGGCATTGTTTACTGAGAGAAATGTAACATTAAGAGGTACAAGGACAGGCAGCTCATTAAAAAAATAAAGTTTGAAATGATTGGAAGTGAATACGAGGTAGCAGCATTTCTGGTAATTAAGTACCTTAATGCATTTACTAGGACAGTGCATAATTTTAGTGTATAATTTAGTTTTATTTAAGACAGTCAGTGTGCTTTTGCTTAAGACTAAAGGTTAATGACTTCTGAAAGCAAATAAATTGTTTTTCACATCTGGGAGGGGAATAAAGATAAGACAAGAATAGATACCAAAATTCTTGTAAAATGTGCCACACTTTCAAATGGAGTTGACAAGAAACAACTGTATAAAAGATCAACCTGCCAAACATTAATGAGTGCATAAAACACAAAAGCTGGAAATAGATATTAAAAAAAAGCTATCATATAAAATAGGTGGGAATAATAACTTCTTATCATAATGACTACACAAAACATATTATTTTGAAATGTGAATGGTCTTGCAGGTATAAGAGTACTGAATTATACTGAGAAATGCAGAGTGCAAATAGCAATGCTACAGGAGACAAATTTGAAAATAAGTGAGCATGTGAATTTGATAAAGAAATGATTTCATGATGGATATTTAAAAGGGAGTATTTATACAAATTGCTAGAGGAGCTCCTATAGTGATAGAAGAGGAAAAAATATAGTAATTGTAGATTTGGCATAGTAAGGAGCTGCTGGCAAGGGAAGAGGATTACATTGGCATATATTTATACTACACCTAAAACTACTATTATGGAGCTTAAGAAAATTTTGGGAAAAATAATCAGCTTTCAGCATGTTATATTACTTATAGGTAGGGACTGGAACTTGCTTTGCAACAACAAGGATCTTATCCTTTGGTGTGTAATCATCCTACTGTAAGGTTTTTGCATTCAAGTAATCCAAACCATCCTTCAGGTCAAGCAGGTCTCTGCCCCCCATATCAAGCAGTAGAAATTTCAGTTGTTTCTCTTGAGCACTGGGCACCCACAGACACTTGTCATGCAACTAAAACGACTAAATACTAATTAATCCAAACCATCCTTCAGGTCAAGCAGGTCTCTGCCCCCCATATCAAGCAGTAGAAATTTCAGTTGTTTCTCTTGAGCACTGGGCACCCACAGACACTTGTCCTGCAACTAAAACGACTAAATACTAATTAATCCAAACCATCCTTCAGGTCAAGCAGGTCTCTGCCCCCCATATCAAGCAGTAGAAATTTCAGTTGTTTCTCTTGAGCACTGGGCACCCACAGACACTTGTCCTGCAACTAAAACGACTAAATACTAATTAATCCAAACCATCCTTCAGGTCAAGCAGGTCTCTGCCCTCCATATCAAGCAGTAGAAATTTCAGTTGTTTCTCTTGAGCACTGGGCACCCACAGACACTTGTCCTGCAACTAAAACGACTAAATACTAATTAATCCAAACCATCCTTCAGGTCAAGCAGGTCTCTGCCCCCCATATCAAGCAGTAGAAATTTCAGTTGTTTCTCTTGAGCACTGGGCACCCACAGACACTTGTCCTGCAACTAAAACGACTAAATACTAATGTAGGTGCTTAACTTCCAAGTGTCTAGACAGTAAAATACCTTACTTGCATTAACTTAAACAAATGTTAGTGAGTGTATTAGTATATTTCTGCTGTATAGTTCCTTAGTCAAACATCTGTACTGATGAGTACATCACCAGGACTAAACAGTTGTATATTGCTCTCCAGTTAGTGCCCCCCCCCAACTAAAGTCAAGTTTCTTTTGAGAAATACTCAAATCTATAAAAGAGCATTTCTTTTCCTCTCCTGTTTCATCTGTAACTAACCCCAGCTTTAATTCTATATCCTTTTAAGAATGTCAGGGTAAATTGGATAATGTCTACATTTGCCTTGATTTTATAGTATAAAGTAGAGTGACTGTGCAAAGTAGCATACCTTTTCTTAAGGTTCAATGAGTGGTTGCTATTCCTTTTGCACTTCACAGTGAGTGTCTGCAGAGTTCATTTAACCATTGGCTAGCCTTCTCCTTCCCTGTAGTCTTTACCCCTCCCTCCTCCAGCTCTTGTTCTGTATTGGATAACCTGAGGTAATTTAAACCCAGGGTGCCATTTTGTTTTTTTGTTTCAAATTCAACAGCAGCTGTTTTGTCTCCCTTGGTGTGTAATCATCCTACTGTAAGGTTTTTGCATTCAAGGTATGCTGTATATTGTGGTTTAATTCCTAATGCTTTAGTACAACAGCTTATACTATATGTTTCTGTTATGTTTAACACTGCAGGATGCCTTTAGATAATTCTGCTTACTGAACTGCTGTCACATATGCACCTAGATATGTTCTGTTTTCCTTGTTTACTGTTATAGAGCCAGAAGGGCTATTTCACATGCTGCATTTCACTGCTCTGTCTAACTGCATTGACTAGTTTTAAATACATTGAAAGTGTATCTTGCTTAATTTAGTAGAGGACTGCTTTCTATATTTACATTTTATATTTGTATGTTGCCATAAGAAAATATTTTATGTTATCAGGTGCTGAAGCAGGATTAACCATTGCCTGATGTTTTTGTTATTGACTATTGCTAAACAAAAATCCAATCTGACTGGTCACACAGTATGTGCTGCCTTAACCTAATGCTCTCTTACATTTTTCTTCTATTTTTCTTTCAGTAATCCAAACCATCCTTCAGGTCAAGCAGGTCTCTGCCCCCATATCAAGCAGTAGAAATTTCAGTTGTTTCTCTTGAGCACTGGGCACCCACAGACACTTGTCCTGCAACTAAAACGACTAAATACTAATGTAGGTGCTTAACTTCCAAGTGTCTAGACAGTAAAATACCTTACTTGCATTAACTTAAACAAATGTTAGTGAGTGTATTAGTATATTTCTGCTGTATAGTTCCTTAGTCAAACCTCTGTACTGATGAGTACATCACCAGGACTAAACAGTTGTATATTGCTCTCCAGTTAGTGCCCCCCCCCAACTAAAGTCAAGTTTCTTTTGAGAAATACTCAAATCTATAAAAAAGCATTTCTTTTCCTCTCCTGTTTCATCTGTAACTAACCCCAGCTTTAATTCTATATCCTTTTAAGAATGTCAGAAAATTATACTCTGTGCCCATAACATAGCCTATAACTTCGTGCAAACATATTAAATTACAGTTAAAATTTCAGTTGAACATATTACAATTTAAGCTAACATTACATACTTACCAAAGCCTAAAGAAACACTTGAGTCGGTGTTAGCCCGCTTCGCTCCCCTCCCTGCCCCCTATTCCCACCTGCCCCCACTACTTCTCCTTTTATTCTAACCCCTAATCACCTGACCAGTAGTCCAACCCCTAATTCCCTAACAACTAGCCCAACCCACTCATCCTACCTCCCCCCACCCCCAATCCAATTATATCCCACTCCCGCAACACAACTCTAACCTCACACACAACCAACCAGGAATCCTAGTTGTACTTCTCATTCAAAGTAGTATCATGTTACCCACACTCACATCCCTATCACTAGCTCTACTATCGCTAACCTTCCTAACTTCCTTACAAACAGATCTACCGTTGCACAACTGCTATCACACTACCCACACTAGCCCACCCTCTCAAACTCACTCAGACTTCTACATCTGCCCTACAGTCATAAATCTTACAACTACATATTACTCACTAACAAAAATTACACCATCTCATCACACTAAGAAAAACTCTCATAGACCAAGCTCGCAAACAATTAATATTAAAAAACACATACTGACACTCCTACAAATTCTGCTAACCTCTGGTGACATTCACCCAAATCCAGGTCCCCTCTCAGCTAGACAAACATCTGACCTGCTAATCCTAAATCTCAACATAAGAAGTATTACCAATAAGCTAACAGACCTACATGCATTCATAGCCCACTACAACCCTGATATACTCGCCATTACAGAAACCTGGCTTACACCCAGTATCCAAGATGAAGTATTTCTTCCCCCAGGGTATAATACACTTAGATCTGATAGAACAAACAGAAAAGGAGGAGGAGTAGCCATTCTCTTTAAAAACACCCTTAACCTCCAGCTCCTGCATACCACACCACCCACTTTTCAAACTGCTGAAGTCCTGTTTTCTGTCCTATCCATAAGGAACACCAAGAAGATTAATATAATATGCTGCTATATACCTCCAGGCAACAACTCGCTCATAATAGAAGACATCCTACACTGGACAAAGGACAATCTACCTCAGGAAACGATCCTACTAGGAGACCTTAACACTGACTGGGCAACCTGTAACTCCAGCAGCCCCTCTGCACATATCAATCTATATGGGTTCTCTCAACTAATTAAAGAACCAACTAGAATAGATGAGAAAACAAAGAGAGAATCCATACTGGACTGGACACTAACCAACTATCCCAAACAAAACTATACAGTAGGCTGCCTCCCAGATGACTTAAGTGATCATCTCCCCACCTTCCTACTCCAGAAACACTCCAATCACCCCAAACCAGTAGTCTACAAATTTGTACGAGATGACCGTAACCTTACCCCACGATACCTAAATACTGTCCTAAGCCACTGCAACTGGGAACCACTACGGACACTGGGTTAGACCAGGCAGTAGACTACTTCAATACAACCTTCTAACATCCTTAATAGTCTAGCTCCCAGCAGAAAGATCAGAGTTAAAGCCAACCACGCACCCTGGCTAAATAGAGACACCAGAGCCTTACTAAAAGCTAGAGATAAAGCCTGGAAAATCTGGAAAACTGACAAAACCCCTAGCTCCAGACAATACTATCAACAGCTTAGAAACAAGACCAAGGCTGAATCCAAAATAAACAAACAAAACTATTTTCTTAGCGCCCAAAGGAAATATTCAAATAGTCCACAAAAATTCTGGCATGCCATTAACTCCCTACTAAAGCCAGGCAAAACCACAACCCCAGCACCCATCTCTACTAACAATACCCTAGACACAGCTTCTCAATTTAATAACCATTTTACTAAATCCATCTTGGCCCTGTCCAGTCAAATAACCAAAAACATTCTACCTCAGTCACAACATAACCTATTCCACACCACCCCTCTTTCAGTCTATCACCAGTGCCCACCTCAACTATCAAAAACTCCTCCTAAAACTAAAGCCAACCACACTAGCAGCTGATAACATACCTGCTGCATACCTAAAAATGGCTAGTGACTCCTTATCATATCCTGTCTCCATCCTTATCAACCGCTCCATACTAGAATTCTACATACCCAAACTCTGGAAAGTATCTCGCATCATTCCTCTCCATAAAGGAGGTAATTCTTATGAATTCTCCAACTACTGACCTATTGCCATCCTTTGCCCCTTATCCATAATTCTTGAGAAATGCATCCACTTGCAAGTGATGATATTTCTTAACACACACAATCTAATATCTACCACACAACACGGTTTCCGTCCACATCACAGCACTACCACAGCCCTTTTATCTTTCACTAATTATATAAACCTTCACAGGAATGATAACAAATATGTATCGGCCATTTTCCTAGACCTCTCAAAAGCATTTGATATGGTCTCCCACTCCATTCTACTAGACTCACTAACATCATTATCCTTCACCTCCTCTACTATGGCCTGGTTCAGAAGCTACTTGTCTGACAGGCAACAATCAGTCCAGTGGAAAGGAACTCTGTCTACACAACTTCCAGCCACCATAGGTGTCCCACAGGGCTCTATACTGGGCCCACTGTTGTTCTCTATTTTCACAAATAACCTCAAATGCTCTACACAACATGCCACACTCATACAATATGCAGATGATTCAACTCTGATCTGCTCCGCCTCATCTCCCACCACCCTCGAGACTCACTCAAGATACCTTTATCTCAGTAGAAAATGGATATCTGGGATCCAACTAATTCTAAATCCCAAAAGACAAAACTGCTACTATTTACCCCTAATAGATAAAAAAAAACCTCTCCTTTACCATAACCTCTAATGACGGCACCACCATCTCCCTTCTAACCACACCAAACTTCTGGGTATTGAAATAGACAATAATCTCCACTTTGATGTTCACATCTCACATACCATAAAACTAGTACACAAAAAACTAGGCTCCCTATACAGGCATAAGTCCTTTCTCTCACAAAAGCAAGAGTCACTCTTGCACAAAGCCACCTCCTCTCAACTCTATTATACAGCACCAATCTTTACCCAAATCAGACAATGTGACCTAGACAAACTAGAATCATGCTACAATAAAATAACCAAGTTTGCTACTAACTCAACCTATAGAACCCATCACTGTACTGCACTAAAAGAACTAAAATGGCTTGAGCTACCACAGCTACTTAACTATCACCAGCTGGGCACAGCCTACAATATTCTCAAATATCCTGAAAAAACCCCCTCATTATCCAACCTACTTACTATCTATACTACAAACCGATACCTAAGATCCAGTGAAAAATCTCTCCTCTCCATCACCAAGGCTAACAATAATGCAGGGAAAGCGCTCTACTCCCACACCGTTGCCAGAAATTGGAACTCTCTTCCCCTATCTGTGTCCACTGCCCCCTCCACATCCATATTCAAAAACTCCCTCAAATCGCACCTTCTTAGTACATGGTTATGCCCTTGTATCACACGTGGGCCAGCAGAGTAATCCAGGCTGCAGAGAGCTGAATAAGCGACTTTTCTTGATACTAAGTATATTTTTTGTTGCTTTCCACATCTGAATACCTAGCAACTGTATTTCGCCTGCCTTTCTGTTACATTGAAGCTGTTTTTACTGCATTTAACTTAATATTGCACTTGGAGTCCTTGTTTGTTACTATTTGACTGTATTTGTAGCAAATTCTTCTGTGTGAGCTGTAGTAGCTGATTCATAGCATTTATAAGTGTTTGCTGTACCTGTTTCTGCCTGTTTTGTGAAAAAAAAAAAAAGAAAAAAATATCTCTTGTTTTTTCTGCTTTACTAGTTTAGTCCAGTTTCAGAGTTGCTGATTCCTGGGCTTTGGTTGTAGTTCCTGTGTACTGTTTCCTTGCCTTATTTGGGGGAAGGAAGCTACCTTGCTTTCCTGCTTTACTAGTTTAGTCCAGTTTCAGAGTTGCTGATTCCTGGGCTTTGGTTGTAGTTCCTGTGTACTGTTTCCTTGCCTTATTTGGGGGAAGGGAAGCTACCTTGCTTACCAGTGGGAGTGGGAAGCATTGAGCTGCCTTTTGTCCAGTTTTGTGAGGTTTCAGCCAGTAACTAGTAGTTTATTGGTCGTTTTGGGCCAGTTTCTAGCTTTTTCCAGCGCCCTGGTATAAAACTTTCAGCTTGTACCTACTCAGCACAGACTCCACGTGGGCCAGCAGAGTAATCCAGGCTGCAGAGAGCTGAATAAGCGACTTTTCTTGATACTAAGTATATTTTTGTTGCTTTCCACATCTGAATACCTAGCAACTGTATTTTGCCTGCCTTTCTGTTACATTGAAGCTGTTTTTACTGCATTTAACTTAATATTGCACTTGGAATCCTTGTTTGTTACTATTTGACTGTATTTGTAGCAAATTCTTCTGTGTGAGCTGTAGTAGCTGATTCATAGCATTTATAAGTGTTTGCTGTACCTGTTTCTGCCTGTTTTGTGAAAAAAAAGAAAAAAAAAAAATATCTCTTGTTTTTCCTGCTTTACTAGTTTAGTCCAGTTTCAGAGTTGCTGATTCCTGGGCTTTGGTTGTAGTTCCTGTGTACTGTTTCCTTGCCTTATTTGGGGGAAGGGAAGCTACCTTGCTTTCCTGCTTTACTAGTTTAGTCCAGTTTCAGAGTTGCTGATTCCTGGGCTTTGGTTGTAGTTCCTGTGTACTGTTTCCTTGCCTTATTTGGGGAAGGGAAGCTACCTTGCTTACCAGTGGGAGTGGGAAGCATTGAGCTGCCTTTTGTCCAGTTTTGTGAGGTTTCAGCCAGTAACTAGTAGTTTATTGGTCGTTTTGGGCCAGTTTCTGGCTTTTTCCAGCCCCCTGGTATAAAACGCGCTAAACGCGCGTTAGCGATTTAGAGCGATTTAGCGGAGCTGCCACTGTTGCACACTAGGGCAGTGCCGGTTAAGCAGGTTTAAACTATTCGGGCTACCTGGAGTCCACTCTTCAAATTTTCCCTTAAAACTACCTTCCTCGAACTATACTACTGATCAAATCAGCGTATCCTATAACTAAAAAGATCAACTCTACTTGACTCCAAGTAGACTATTCTCTATCTATTAAACCTAGCACTTGCTCCTACAGTACTTATTACCTTGATACGGCACTCTTGTCATAGATAGTACCCCAAAAAGGCAACCCCCCATTTCTCGGTCACCCACGTCCCGAATCTTTTTTAAAGTTTTTCGTCTACCCTTCTAGCATGTCGAGGGATCAGTTGCTAGTGTCCTCTCCTGCTCAGCTGGTGAACCTGGGAATATTGAGGCAATGTTTCAATTGCCTCATGTACACAGACAACCCTTTCCTCCTCCCACAAAACACAAATACATGCGAGAGATGCAACTATACGGCCAAACTGGAGGCTGAGCTCTCTCAACATAGGACTGGCAAGACCAGTCAGGAGGAGAAGGTTACCACACACACTATAGACCCAGTCTCACATAGTACCATTACAACCTCAAATCATACACATAAACACACAAAGACATACTCGGAGGCTCTGATCAAAATCTACCAAAACAGCAGAGGCCACCAAAGCAGACACCCAAACAACCACCACCTCAGAACACAACACCGCAACACATAGACCTCACAGTCAGAGTGTCAAACAGTCACAGCCCTTAAGGCCAAACACAATGCCAGACACACTAGTCATTGGTGACTCCATAGTCAGACACACTGATGTCCCGCTCACCAGACTGAGTAAGGAGAAGGTCACAGTAAGCTGCCTGTCGGGCGCTAGAATCCGCCACATAACGCAAGCACTCAGGTCTCTCAACAGCAGGTACAAATATGACTCAGTCATTGTCCACGCTGGTGTAAACGACCTGAGACGTACCTCCTTGGACTACATGAAAAGAGACATTGAGGAGCTCTCTGATTATGTAGCCCAGGCAGGTATGACCCTGACCTTGAGCAGTATCCTACCTTCACCAAGAATGATGCCACAATACAGAGATAAGATGATCAGCTTTAACAATTGGCTTAAACACTGGTGTCATTTAAAGGGGATCCAGTATCTGTCTGCCTGGGATGACATGCTGGACAAGCCACGCTGCTGCACAAGGGACGGCTTGCACCTGTCACCCTGGGATTCGGATATTGGCAAAGGCTCTTGCCACCCCCATAGTGCCTTTTTTAGGCAAGGCTCAAATTCTAAACCTACCACCCTAGAACACAAAAAAGGAAAAAAACTAAGGGTAATGCTGCTCAATGCCAGAAGTCTAAATCTCAAAATGCACACACTCGAGGCCCTTCTCAGTATGGAGAACATCGATGTCTGTGCTGTGACAGAAACCTGGTTCAAGGCTCCTGAGAGCACCCCAGCGCTATCAGGTTTTACCTCATATCATGCGTTCCGCCCCAAAATCCGGACAATACCAAGAAAGGAGGGGGGGGTATCCATATTCATCAAGGACACCCACACCTCAAGACTGGTGGCAACGCACGATGCATCGGAGACCATCCAGGTGCAATTAACCATAGGCAAGACTGCTCTGCAAATTGTAGCATGTTACAGGCCACCCTCACAAACTCAGGAAACTCACATGGCCTTCCTGAAAACACTAGAGGGATAAATGTATCACCAAACACCATCATACTAGGTGACTTCAATTACCCTAATATAGACTGGGAACACTACTCAAGCCCAAACACCCTAGCCCAAAAGTTCCTGGAATTCATAAACTCAAATGCCATGGAACAACTAGTCACCATCCCCACAAGAGGAGATAACATACTTGATCTCATCATCACGAACATGGGAGCACAATGTTCAACACCGAAGTATACCCCTCACTGGTGAGATCAGATCACAAACTAATCTCGCTGGAGGTCCTCATCCCACCCCACCTGAAATAAAAAGACCACAGTAAAGAACTTCTCAAAAGCCGACTTCACACTTCTAAAGACTAGTGTGGTCTCCTTTCAGGCCCCGAGCCGGCGGAAAACAATACTCAAGCCGCTGAATCACTTACAAATGCCTTCTACCAGCACCTGCAGGACTGCATGGATAAGGCAATCCCAAGCAAAACAAAGACTCTTTGTACCAAAGGCAAGCGTCCAGTCTGGTGGACCCCAGCCATAAACAAACTCTACAACAAAAGGAGGAAGCTACTACAAGATAGAGCAAAATCCTTAAAAGGTAAGACACCCTTGATCACTATAAGTAAAAACTAAGAGCTCTCATAAAATCATCCAAAGCAAATTTCGAGAGAAAAATAGCTAAAGACTCAAAAGACAATCATAAGGCCTTCTTTAGCTATGTTAGAAACCTAGGAGGAAACTCCCAGATATGCTCAGAACTAGTTCAAAATGATGTGAAGATTACTGATCCTACAGACATTGCCAACATACTGGCCGACAGGTTCAGTGCAAACTTCTCCCCCCAAAAGGAGAGATATCTATACCAAATGAGTGCAGCCCCCAAACATCTCCAGCCCAAGTGAGAACTGCTCTCTCCAAAGCAAAAACACAGCATCCATGGGACCCGATGGTGTCCCGGCTGTGTGCTCCACAAACTCAATGAGGAATTAAACCCACAGCTAGGACAGCTGTTTAATCAAAGTCTTACCTCTGGATACGTACCCAGGTAGTGGCGCACTGCAACTGTGGTCCCACTTCACAAAGGCGGTGCCTCCACAGACCCTGGAAATTACCGCCCATTAGCTTGACAAGCCTTATCTGCAAAGCCATGGAGAGGATCATAATGGACCTCATAAATAAAGACATAGGGAATTTGCAGACTTTGGATCCAACCCAGTTTGGCTTTGTCAAAGGCAGATCATGCCTTTTAAACTAGGTTGACTTTTTGAAACAGTCACCAAAGCCATTGATGAGGGAAAGGCAGTCCATACAGCCTACCTCGATCTGGCTAAGGCCTTCGATACAATACCCCACTCGGGTATCATTGAAAAACTCATCAGCTTAAATGTTAACCCATACATCACAAGATGGGTTGCAAACTGGCTGAGTGACAGAACCCACAGGGTCAGAGTTGCTGGCGCCATGTCAGACTCAAAGCCTGTCACAAGTGGTGTCCCACAGGGCTCAGTCCTGGGCCCACTCTTGTTTGGCATCTACTTTTCCAAGTACAAGCAAACACAGGAGGGTTATGGCTGACAAAGTTTGCAGATGACTGCAAACTGGGCCATAGTAGAAAACACATCTGACACAGATATCCTTCAGAAGGGTCTCACAGAAACGGATAACTGGTGCCAGAGCCACGGCCTAAAGTTAAATGCCAAAAATGCATAGTCATACCCTTCGGGAAAAACAAGGTTACCCCTAGCTACCAAATAGGTGGCAATCCACTGAGCACAGAAGAAGTTATCAGGGACCTGGGGACCCAGGTTGATAGTAGTCTGTCATTCGACACCCATGTAGCTAAAGTAGTTAGGAAGTCCTTCTACATTGCCCACCTTATCATGAAGGGATTCTCATCTAGATCAAGGGAGGTCATAGTCTCCCTTTACTCATCACTCATCAGACCAATGATTGAGTACAATGCCCCATTCGAATGTATCTGACCCGACACTTGCAGCAGCTGGAGAGGCCACAAAAGTTCCTCACCAAAAGGATAAAGGGTCTCAAAATCTGTCCTATGCTGCCCGACTGAAAGAACTCCAGCTCTATTCAGTCGCCACCGCTTGCTCAGAGGTGACCTTTGCCTAACATACAAGGCCATGTCAAACCCAGATTTGATGAATATGCTTCACCTCAAAAAATCTAGATCCATCAGAGCCACAAGGGCGGGAGACTTAAACCTCGACACGGCTATTAATAGGACGTGCTGGAGGGATAGATTCATCACCCAAAGACTCCCTATGCTGTGGAACAAAATCCCGGTACATGTGAGGCAGAGCACCTCGCTGGCCTTGTTCAAGAGAAATCTTGACCAATGGATGGGAGATCGCAGATATACTCCAGGAATTACCTCAGTGTCACTGCTCGACAGAGGCACAGCAAAATAATGGGTATAGTTCCCCATACTAAAGGGGTGGCGTAAGCCACAAAACAATGGGCTAGGCTTATAAATGCCCTCGGGCAGATAGCCTAGTATGAACCTATGAACCTATGAACCTATGAACCCTACCCATACTACTATTAACTCCCCAAATTCCTCTCTGATCACATGCTGGAGCTCTGATCCGCTGTAGGCTTGGTCATCTGAAAGGGTACTTTTAACTGTAGAATCTTACTTGATATATTTTCTTTTCTTACCAAAGTATGACTGACATTGTCTTTTTACCCATGTTCTATATCTTTTACCTGGAGTGTTTTTATTAATTCTTGTTGTATTACTATGCTCAGCATACATGATGTAACCTGTTTTGTGTATTATGCTGGATGTACTGTATTTGTATAACTTGATGTTGGAGCTTTTCTCCCCGGGCCTCCGCTGAAAATGGACCTGGTCCAGTCGGACTTTCCCGGTTAACAAATGTAAAATAAATAAATATCCTGGGGGGACCTACAAGGGAAGATACAACAAAAGAGGGGAGATTGATGATACAACAAAAGGGGAGATTTCTGAAGAAATTTATGAACATTTTTGGTATAGAAGATGTGAATTCAATAATAGCAGCAGCTTGAACAGAATTTACGTGTTATTCCCTAAGGTACAATAACTGGGCTAGACTTGGCAGAAATAGAAGTTATGTACTCACCATAACGTTCCATGTGAGTTGTTCATCTTGCCTTCATTTTTACAGATGGGTTCGGAGCTGATCCTCAGCTCCAAGTCAGCCTACTACAAAGCTCGAGGTTTTCAGACAGCTCGAGGCCAGGTCTCTATCTCATGATGAACCTGGACTTACCTCAGATCTTGTTTGCTACGTATAATAATACCACGTGTCATTCTATCACTCTAAGAGAAAGCCATAGAAAGATTGAGCAACCTGGAAGAATCTAGAATCTTGGTCCTCGAAAAACCCTGGAGGGGGTAGGAGGGTGGGAAGTAAGAATTTAGGCAAGATGAACAACTTGCATGGAATGTTATGATGAGTACATAATTTCTTTATGTGAAGTTGTTCTATCTCGCCATTCATTCTTACAGATGGGTAGTGTCCCAAGCACCATCTTTCTTGGGTGGCTCACGAGAGTATGTTTTTCAGGACAGTAGACCCAAAGGAGGCCCTGTCAACTTTGTAATGAGTGATAAAGGTATGAGGTCTTGACCAAGTGGCTACTGCACAAATGTTGTCTATAGGAAGTCTAGCCGAAAAGGCAGAGGATGTAGACACTGTTTTGGTAGAATGAGCCTTAATTTTGTGTTGTAAGGGCGTATTAGCAGCTTAATAAAAAAATGTGATGCAATCAGATCACCATTTAGACAGGGTTGTTTTTGCCACTGGCATACCTTTTCTGTAATCTGAAAAGGAAACAAAAAGCTGGTCTGAACTCTTTTGTTCTATCCAAGTAAAATCTGAGCTATGAACATCAAGCTTGTGCAGCATATACTCTAAGTTGTTGATTTGTTTCGGAAAGAACACTGGCAAATCTATAATCTGGTTAAGGTTAGTTTCAGTACAAACTTTGGGCAAACGTGATGGATTTGTTCGCAGGAAGACTCTGTCAGCGTGGAAAATCAAATAAGGAGGCTTTATGGACAAGATCTGAAGCTCTGACACTCTGCAGGCAAAAGTGATGGCTACTAAAAGGATAGTCTTCCATGAGAAATATTTCAAATCGCATGAGGAAACTGATTCAAAAGGTGGGAGAATAATGTGTGAAAGCATAAAATTTAGATTCCATGGGGTATAAGGGGACTTCACAGGTGGTCTGAGATGAAAAGTCCCTTTGAGAAAGGCTTTGGATAGTTTGTGTGACATTACGTTCAGTCCTTCAAATCCAAGCTGAAAATTAGAGATAGCAGCAAGTTGAAACCGAACTGTTGCTGCTGCAGCTCCTTTATTAAAAAGCATAGTCAAGAAGTCTAATATGGAGGCAATAGGGGCTTGGTAGGGATCAATGTTATTTTGAGAGGCCCATATAGAAGATCTTTTCGATTTGCTAAGATATAGCTTCCTAGTAGAGGATTTATGAGAAGATATCAGAATCTGCTTCATTTCATTTGAAAGGTTATAGAAACTGGCTAAGTTGGGAATTTGAGCAGCCAAGCTGTCAACCTCATGAACTGAAGAGAGGGACGAAGTTCCCCCGATGAGGGTGTCAGAAGATCTGTAACTGGGTGCAGAATCCAAGGGTCCTCCAAGTGATGAAGTTGAAGGAAGGGGAATCAAATCTGATGAGGCCAATGAGGGGCTATTAGAATGATGGTCCTTCCCAGGGCTTTTGCTTTCTGTAATACTTTGGGTATCATGGGAATTGGTGGGAATGCATAGAGGAGACCCGGATGCCAATCGTGTACAAATGCATCCCTTGGGGCTTCTCCTGGAGGGGGAATCAGGGCAAAGTAGCTTCTGCATTTTGTGTTCATGTGGTTGGCAAAAAGGTCGTGCAAGGCTGGCCCCACCTGTGGAAAATTCTCTCCATTATTTCTTTCTTGAGGGACCACTCATGAAGCAACACAATTGCTCTGCTCAGTTTGTCTGCTATCACATTGGATTTTCCCAGGATGTGCACTGCTAACAGAAAGTGCTGGGTGGATGTAGCCCACTGCCATACTCTTAGGTCCTCGCGACAAAGGGGGTAGGACTGGGTTTTTCCTTGTTTGTTCAAGTACCAGACCACTGACATGTTATCTGTCTGAATCGCAATTGTTCCCAGAAGAAGAGAATCCAGGAAGTACTGCAATGCTAAAAGTACTGCTCTCCTCTCCAGGACATTGATATGTGGATGTGTCTCTTGTTCGGTCCATGTGCCTTGGGCTGTTCTTCCCTGAAAATGCCCCCCCATCCTATCAGGGAAGCCTTCATGGTCACTGTGGCTGCTGGTGGGGGTAGAACAAAAGGACGACCTATCGTAACATGGAGAGATCAACCACCACTGAAGATCCTTTTTGCATGTGTTTGTGATTATTATTAGATGAGACATTGGGAGCTCTTGGTAAGACCATTGAGTGAATAACAGCCATTGCAGAAACCGCATGTGCATGTGACCCAACGGTATGGCTAATACTGCAGCTGCCATCATCCCTAACAATTTTATTACTTCTGATGCTGGAGTCTTGTCTTTGGATATGATATTGTAGACCTGCTGATGGAGTAGTAAGACTCTTTCTGCTGGAAGTCAGTGTTGGTGGTGGTGTCCAATTCTGCACTGATAAAAATGGTATGTTGTGATGGCGACAAGGCAAATTTTTCTGAGTTTATTGTAATGCCGAGATGACTGCTGAGAAAAAGAGTGGTGTCCCTGGCTTGTATGAGTTGATGCCTGGTGGTGGTGATGAGGGTTAGGGTTAGGGTATGGAAACACCTGGAATCCTAAATGTCTCAGGTGAGCCGTGACCACTGTCATACATTTGGTGAACACTCTGGAGGCTGTAGTGAGATCAAAAGGCAGGGCTCGAAACTGGTAATGATTGGCTCCCAGCCGGAAGTTCAGATGATCCCTGGATGGTCTGGCCATTTTTACATGGTAGTACGCATCCTGGAGATCTATCAAGCATATCCAATTGTCTTTCCCTAAAAAGGGAAGTATTGACCAAAGCATGACCATCTGGAACCTCTCTTTCTTGACAGATCTGTTCAGTCTGCTGAGGTCCAAAATAGGTCTCCCATCCCCTGTCTTTTTTGGAACTAAAAAAAATTTTGAGTAAGTTCCAGATTGTATCAGGTCTGCTGGGACTGGTTGGATGACTCTTTTTCTTAGCAACGCTTGGACCTCTACTGTTGCCTGTTCCCTGTGACTGGGTAGAAAGTCCGGGATTTTTGTTGTCAATGGAGAGGATGTGACAAAAGGAATGAAATATCCTCTGGAAATGATACTTTGTACCCAGGTGTCATTTTATTTTGAGCCAGGCATCTGGATAAAAAGATAAGCGACCACCAACTGCCTCCAGAGTAGGACAGTCAGGCCTCCTTTCAGGAGTGCTGGTAGGGCTTCCCAAAGAACTGATCTCTGTCACCCTGGTTTTGTGGACCCCCTCTGCCATGAGGGCAGCGTCTTCCATTATTGCCTCCTCCGCTGCCCCTGGAGGGGGGTTCACCATGTGTGTCCTGAAAGACTCCTCGGGCTTTTCAGAACCACATATTTCCTTCTCTTTGACTCTTGGGGTAGGGTCTGGTAGAAGTGGACAAATGGACTCTGACGGCAGACAGAGTCTTTCCTTCCTGTTCACACCTGGTTAAAGTTTCCTTAACTTTGGGCCCAAAAAGGGATGAGCCATCAAAAGGGGTGGTGACAAAGGATGACTTAAAGGGCTCCGTGAAGGAACCCAAGCGTTCCCAGGAGTGTCTCCTAAGAACAATTCCTGTACCCGCTGCCCTACTCATTCCACCAGCTGCATATAAAATGAGGCGCATAGACGAGTTCACTATGGAATTGAGGGTAGCAAGCTGGGAGGCAACTTTATCTGAAGCTCCTGCAGCTACTGTATCCTGAAGAGTATCTCCAAGCTCTTTTAGGAGATCTCTTTGCAGTCTCGTAAAATGGGTGAGATAGTTCAGTGAACACAGTGAAAAAGTCACTGAACTGTACATGCGCTTCCCGTATCTATCCATGATCCTAGAATCTCTGTTAGGAGGATGGAAAAAGGAAGAAGGTTCCAAAATCTCCTTTTTGGTAGCTGCCGCCACCACCATGGCATCAAATGGCACTCCCTTGCTAAGAGAAGACTTTTCCTGGGGGGCAGAAATAAATTTATTAGTCCTCTTAGGGACAGGCTCCATGGTGTCCGGAGACTCCCACACCCTTGTGAGACCAGCTCTATGAGCACATTGAAGGGTGGAGACACCCAAGAGGTGGAGGGTTGAGACCCAAAAGCTTTCAGGAGAACTGACTTGTCTTCAGTAGGGTTGGTGGACTGCCAGTCACCCCTCTGCCTAAGGATTTCTAGTATCTCAGCAAATGAGATATCCTCAGAGGTGGACCGTGGGGTCCCTTCTGATTCATCCAAGTCGGCATTGGATGTGAGAGACTCCTCAGGGAGTCTAAGTGCTTCCTATTACAGATTCTCTTCCTGGGAACCTCATCAGTGGGAACTATTGGTGAGGTCTCGGAAGAGCAGGGGCCACGCAATGGGGCTTCCTAAGGCTCTGGGTCTCTACACTTAGAAAGAATCTGTGAAACCGAAGCAGACACATTTTGGGGAAGAGGTAGTCAGACCTGAAGACATAGATGTCTTGGGAGACATGACTCTCCTCATGGTTTCGAAAGCATCTCTGCTCTGATGAGAAGGGACCGCTGGATCTGAAGAAGCAATCGATCCCCCCGGCACATGACAGTGGGCTCCGAACCAGAGGTAGGAGCCAAGCTCATCTGTGCTGAAGCCCTGAGAGCCAAAGATGGAACCGACAAGTCATTCCGACTATCCTCCCTGGACCTGACTGGAGAGTGTCAGCTCCTAGACTCCTCGATCAGCACCGAGGAAGTCCGAGTAAATGGAACCAGTGACACTGGAACAAACGTATGCTCCAAAGGCTCAACAATCAGCAAGTCTGACTCCTCCAGCTCTGAAGGACCAGCATGGCTTGGAGGAGGAAATGAAGTAGATGGTAATACAGTCTTTGGTTCCGAAACCACTTGGGTTGGAGCCGACAAAAATTTTGCAAATGCCGGTGCCCGTAACAACTTCTGCACCACATGATCCACATCCAAATCAGAAAGGCTAATCGGGGACTGAGATTAATGGATGGATGGGGGCATTGATTGAAGGATCGGCAATTTAGGCACCTTGGATACCAGTTCCAGGACTGGGGACCAGCTCCAAAAAGACAAGACGCTCAGCTCCGAGGGCTGTGGAGCCGACGTCAAAGGTTTCTTTGATTTTTTTTTAACTTCTGAAGAAGTAGAAGCCTTAGAAGACTTTGAGGATTTACTAGACCTGTCCTGGTCACTCAATCTTCCTGAAAAGTTGGTTTGATTAGTCCTCTGTCAATTAACTTTCTCTTTCTCTCCTGAAGAACCCTAGAAGAGAAGGAATGGCAAATGGAGCAGTTTTCTTGAAGGTGCAATGCTCCCAAACAGTGTACACAATTTATATGGCTATCAGTGACAGACATTTTCTGTCCACATTTTGGACATTTCTTAAAACCTGATTTAGGATGTTTATCCTTACCCTGGTCAACCATAATGGAATATACAGTATCAAGAAAATGTACTGTAGCAAAACAAAACACACCCAAAAAACTATTTCAAATTAAGCCCTAAAAACTATGGGCTAAATATGCTATTAAACACACACACAGACACTGTATAACTACTTATCTAAGCACTCTAATATCTATATATCTAAATATATATCAAAAAGCTGTGACAAACTGTCACTGTTCAAAAGCACACAGCTACTAATTAAACTACACTAAACATAACAAGGCCTATAGCAAAAAACGAGGCCAAAGAGAGCTATTATCTAATCAAGAAAAGGCACACCAAGGAAAGGGACTATACACAACAAAGCTATAAGAGCTATAAGTGCTAAGCTAACTCTAAAATAGAGAAATAACCAGTTATTCAGAAAAATCTTAAGAAAAGAATTTTGTACTGGCCCGAGCTATGCGAGGAACCTTCAATCTATTGCAGCGGCAAACTACATCTGAGGTAACTCTAGGTGCATCATGGGATAAGGACTTGGCCTTGAGCTGTCTGAAGGCTTCGAGCTTTGTAGCAGGCCGACTCAGAGCCGAGGATCAGCTCCAAACCCATCTGTAAGACTGAATGGCGAGATAGAACAACTTCACATATTATATTTCACAGGAACGTGTATTTAATTGAAAGCTTAGACACACATCCAATAACTATTTCAGATCATATGCCAATAACAACTAAGATAAAAATACAGGGTAATGAAGTACAAATGAGACACTGGGACTTTCCACCTACCTGTTAAAAAGACAAGAATTTAAGGAATGGGTAGTGGAAATTATTTTAGAGTTATCTGGGAAGAAAAACATTTCTTCAGAAGTTATAGCTAGTGAGCAGCATAAAATAAATGTGGAGTTGAAACATAAGATAGAAGTAAAAGAAAAAGAGATATAGTTAAGAAGTAACAATAATTCTTTAGAGGAGCTGACAAAGGTTAAACTACTGCAGAATGAAGGCGATCTCACAGAATGAGATAAGGTGTAAATGCAGAGTGCTAATAAGAAAATAAGGCAGTATCTGGATAATAGGCATGAGATTAGAAATACTGCTATTAAGCAACAGGTTTTTGGTTTTTATATAAAACAGAGAAATGTGGAAATCAAGAAAAAGCAAAATTGGAAATATTTATGGAAGACTTAGGCATGCCAAGGTTAGAGGATGGTGAGGCCCAAATATTAACAGTTAAGATAGGAGGAGCCAAGATAAAAATGGTGACATATAATCAATCTGCAGGAAGGTCTCCAGGAATAGATGGTTTTCCTGTGGAAGTTTGTAAGCTACTAGGGAAGAAAGTGATAATGATCTGGAAGATTTTGTTTAACAGTATTTTAAAAGGAGGGGAAACACCAACATCCTGGATGAAAGCTGTGGTAGATGTAATACCTAAACAAGATAAATGCCCATCAGACCCAGCTTCTTATAGGCCCATTTCAATTTTAAATCATGATTATAAAGAGTTTATGTCTATAATAGCTAAAAGAATGGCAAAGCATTGCCAAAATTGATAGGTATGGATCACTGTTGTTTTGGGAAGGGAAGGCAAACATCTGTCAACATTAATAGAACACTGATGATCCAGAGGAAAGCAGAATACAGGAAAATGCCACTGCTGCTGGTAGATCTTGATGCAGGGAAAGCATCTGACAGAGTAAACTGGGATTTTTGAGTATGGCAAGCATTTGTATTCCCTGGTACAATAATAAGGTTAATTAAGAGGATATATGAGGGATTGAAGGCAAAAATCAAAATGGGAAGGTCCCTCTTTGATATGATGTGTCTGAAAAGAGGAATCCCTTTCTTATTTGTGTTATATTTAGAGCCACTGGCAAAGAAGATAAGGGACTCAGAAGTTCAAGGATATTTTTGGTATGGCAATCAAAAAAAGTTGGCGTTATTTGTAGATGACGTTATTTTGCACTTGATAAAACCAGAAAATGACATTTCAGTGTTGTGGAACATTCTGAGGCAGTTTCAAGTCTCTTTGGGATATAAAATTAATGAAGACAAAACAAAGACTATAGCTGCAAACTATGTACCCACACATGAACTGGTTCAGCAATACTCATATTTATGGGGACACAATAAATTGAAGTATTTAGGAGTATGGATTAAATGGATTCTCTTCTGGCAGCTAATGATATGTGGGAAGAGACTAAGCAAAAGATAAATAAACTGAGAAACTGAAAGCTCTTGTTTATAGATAAGGATAGTAAGATACAAGCCATGAAAATGTTTTAGTCTCTTTATTTTTATATATACAGGTCAAGCATATTTTTATCAACAAGAGGAGAGGTTATGGACAGTAATTAATAAAAAGCTGAAGGATTTTATCTGGGAGGGAAACAATGTAAGGATTAAGTGGGCTAAGTTGATTCTTCCAATAGAACAAAGTGGTTTAGGATTACCAAATTTAAAGGGATATGTTCCAGCTACACAGTTAAGGTTCATGTATGCAACACTAGCAGAATGCTATATGGAAAGGGATAATAATGAAGCAGGAAGGAAATTAAGAAATAAAGATAGAGTTGAATTTTGGATGCAGGTCCTTAATGAGAATAATGACAGCCATACATAATATTATACTCAAAAAGTAGCAGAAAGTTTTCTAACAATTAAGCCAACCTAAGAATGGAGACAGAAGATTCTGTTGAACAAGATTAGTGAAATTAGGGTGATAGAGAATAGGCAAGTGGGAGGTTGGAATTTACTGGAGAAAACTGACAAATGAACCAAGATATTGTGGATAAATAACTAGAGAGAGAAAGGTAGTAGAATGGGAAGAGGCCAAGAAGACATTTGGACTACAGGCTAAAGACTGCATTCCCTATCAGGGATTAATATCAGACTATAGGCAAAGAGAAAGGGATAAGTGAGTATTAAGTCAAAGACCTACTGTGGTAGAGTTTTTAGTTGAATCTAAAACAGAAGCTGCTGTTAAAAAGGGATAATTAGTAAAGCATGTAAAATATTGCACACTAACTATAGGAATCAATCAGAGGAGATTAGAGAAGATTAGAAAGAGAGACTGGATAAGCAATTTACAATGAAACAATGGAAGGACATACATATGGCTCCAAATATACAACAACGTCTAGAAGATTTAGGATTTTTGCTTGGACGTGTTTGGGTAGGTATTTTACACCTCAAGCAGACTCCAAAAAATTTTCCTCAGGTAGATGGCAAATGTTGAAGGTGTGATGGAGAAGAAAAAGATAACTGGGAACATATGTTTTGGGAGCATAATGAGTTTGCAGACTTTAAAAATGCCCTAAAGAGTACTATGTCAGAAATATTGGGTGAGCTAATTGGTGTAACTAAGGAAATAATTTTTTGAGCTGGGATACAGAATCTGAATTGCCTAGACATAGTAAGGCCATGTCAAGTTTAATTCTAGTGGGTGCCAAACAGCAGTTACTAGAAAATGGAAATCAAAGTCTTTGGATTTGAAATACTGAATATTGTTAACAGAGATAAAAAAAAAAAAGTATAGAAGTAAGATCTTCAGAAAAGGGTAGGATCAAATGACATAGAAAAAAATGAAAATAGTGGGACCAATACATGCAGAATAATGTTTAGGAGGAGGAGTGAGGTTTAAGGGAAAGCAGAAATTGATCAATTTATGTAATGTTGGATTGATGCTAAGTATATAAAGTAATATATATGTGATGTATAATGTTTGTAACCGTGAACCTGTTAACATGGTTTGCTTTATATGGACGGGGCAGTGCTGCAGCAGTTGCATTGTCACCTCACAGCAAAAGGTTCTCCTGTTCGATTCTCGACAGAGGTGCCTTCTGTGTGGAGTCTGCATGTCCTCCCTGCATTTGTCTGGTTTCATCCCATGTTACAAAAACATGCATCTGGAGCATTTCTCCCCATGCCTCCACTGAAAATTGGTTTTGTTTCAAGTCAGATTTTCCCGGTAAACAAATGTTAAATAAATGAATAATTTTATATAAATGCATGTTTGCCAATTTCTTAAGTGATAATTCGATAAAGGTGTTAAAAAGAAATTTAAAATTAAAATTTTAAAGTAACTGCATATACAAGCTCAAAAACAGCCTTTATGTTTCTATCCAATACATTTAGATCCTATTTAGACAGGAATGGATTCTTAAGAGGCTCAATGCAGAACCACTATCAGAAAAAAAATTCAGGTAATGTTGGAAAGCTATGTGAAGTTCCCATAGAAGAGGTGCAAAAAACAAAAAGCATTATTTGTATGTTGTACTTTGTAATGCATGCATGTATGTATTTTTAAGAGAGTGGCACCTTCCACCATTGTTAAGAGTTCATAAATGCACATTCTGTGATCCAGTATTCTGTATGTGTTGTACGTTTTGAAAAAAAAAAAGCTGATGAAGATAACCACACACCATCTGTGACAAACTCATTACTTGTGTATTTTCAAATTTAAATGTATCATGGTGTCAGCTGAAATTGCTAAGAAGTCATCTCATCTTTTGTTTGAAAAACATTACAGCTGCAAAGAGCAGAAATGTAAAGCTGTGTATACTTACCATACCAGTAGGTTTTCAAAGAGAGGTCAGTTTAACAGTATCTTCTTTAACAATCATATTGTATTGCTTTTAGCATTTATAAGAACTGTCTGGAAAGTATCACAGACATGAGTAGACAGCCACCATAACAAGTAAAGCAATTAAAAATAAACGGCCATTACAACAAATTCCAGAGTAGTAAAGCAGCCACTAAGTCAATTCACTTTACTGTAAAGACAATTCAGGACCACTCAACAGGGTAACTACACATTGGCATTTGAGGTCTTCCTTATACACAAAAGAATATACTCATCAACTGGTCCATCATGTAGCAGAGTTTATTGAGTTTACACCTGAAGTTGGGGAAATATATTTACAGACCATAAAAACATTTATGAGTACTTCCATAAGGAAAGGCCTCCATAATCTAAATAGCAATCCTTCCTTGTTTAACTTGTGTTTGGTCACAAAACGCATCAATCTAAGCAGGTGTTATAAAAATTAAACAGTAATTTTCAGTTGAATGATCTGAAATAGGTATGTTTCACAAACAAGTAATATCAGTTACAGTAATGTTTACCTGTAATGAGCATAAACTTATTCAAGCTGTCAGTCAGAAAGGACCATACTGGTACATTGATTTACAGCCCCAAAAGACATTAAATTTATTTGCAAGTGAGCTACCTGCAGATTATACAATTTGGTGTAAATAACGTACCCATTACCCATTGTAGCAAGACAGACAGGCATGGAGGAAAAGTATAATTGTTGGTGTATAAATTTACAATATGGTAAATTCTCACATGAATTCTTTTTGATAATTTCGTAATAGAGAAAGACATTAAATACCTTCAAAAATGTTAATTAATAATTAAAGATATATGTATTATAGGTTCATAGGTGTGTACTAGGCTAATGGCCCTGGAACCTTTACAAGCCTAGCCCATAGGATTACCCTGGCATCGTGCCACCCGACCTTAATTCCCAGTGCCTCTGTCGAGTAAAGGCACTGGAGTGATCCCTGGGGTGAATTTTCTATTTCCCATCCACTCATCAAGATTTCTCTTGAAGAGGGCCAGTGAGGTACTCTGCTTGACATGTATGGGAAGTCTATTCCATAGCATGGACAGTCTCTGGGTTATGAATCTGTCCCTCCAGCATGTTCTGTTGATTATGGTAATGAGGTTGAGGTCTCTAGAGCGTGTGGTGTGGAGGGATTGGGATTTCTTTAGATGTAGCATTTCTAACAGAGCTGGGTCAGACATGGCTTTGTAAGTCAAGCAGAGATCGCCTCTAAGTAGGCGATATGAGACAGAGAATAGTTGGAGTTTTTTGAGTCTGTCCATATATGACAAATGTTTAAGGCCTAGGATCCTCTTTGTGAGGTACTTTTGCGGCATCTCCAGTTATTGCAGGTGTTTAGTGAGGTACATGCCAAATGGGGCATTATACTCGATGATTGACCTAATGAGGGAAGAGTAGAGGGAGACAATGACCTCTTTCTTCCTGGATGCAAAACCCTTAGTAATGAGATGTGCCACATGGAAGAACTTTCTGACCACAGTGGCAATGTGGTGGTCAAAGGAGAGGTTGCTGTCAACCTGTGTTCCCAGATCACTTACAACACATTCTGTGTTCAGTGGATTACCATCGATGTGGTAATTCATAGGAACCGTGATTTTCCCAAAGGGGATGATGGCATATTTTTTGGCATTGAGCTTAAGGCCCTGTTTCTGACACCAGTTGTTATTCTCAGTGAGGCCTTTCTGTAGGATGTCAACATCACTTGGGGAGGTAATAATAGCTCCCAACTTGCAATCGTCTGAAAACTTTGTCAGCCAGAGTTCCATCATGTTGGCCTGGACTTCAGATAAGTAGATACCATACAGGAGAGGACCCAGGACGGAACCCTGTGGGACTCCACTCGTGACTGGTAAGCAGTCTGACTTGGAGTCAGCTACTTTCACACTGTTGATTCTACCTGTAATCCAGTTTGCAACCCACCTAGTGATATAGGTGTTGATGCCTAGCTTAGTGAGTTTTTCTGTGAGTCCTGAGTGGAGGATTGTATCAAAAGGCCTTGGCCAGATCAAGGTAGGCTGTATGAACCACCTTGCTTTCATCCACAGCTCTGTTGACTGACTCAAAGAAGTCAACCAAGTGGAGTAGGCATGATCTACCCTTCACAAAACCAAACTATGTGGGATCCAGAGTTTGGAGATTCCCTATATCCTTGTTTATTAGGTCCATGATGATGCGTTCCATAGCTTTGCATATCAGACTCATCAGGCTAATGGAGCGATAGTTCCCAGGGTATGTAGTTGCTCCTCCTTTGTGGATAGGGATTACTGTAGCAGTGCGCCACTCAGTAGGGAGAAAGCCTACTGCAGTACCACATATAACTGAAATAAAATTATTGAGAAATGAAAGATAGTACCTTTTTTGTGAGGTAGTTCGATTAGAAAATGATTGGTTTAAGTTACTCTACTATGGCCTATCTTACTCCTCCGTCATTGTTTTTGTGTGCCATTTCAGCATGTCTACCCTTGGAGCTTCTTCATACAATCTCATGTGAAAATGTTTTTGAATGGGGTGCTACATAAGAAGCCTCTCAGAAAACTAGTGGATCCTCTTTGACACCTTAATTTTTGTTTGAAAAGTAAACACTTTCCCCATTTGAACCAGGCCATGTGGCTGACTTGATTGTGCCAAGGATAGCCACCTGACAGTATGAAACTTGGCTCTAGATGATTGTCACTGTTGAAGTGACATCCCAACCCCATGTGCAAAAAATGAAAAGTGGTTGTGGATGTCAGAAAAGTGGAGATATTTAGCAACTACTACCCTTGTTAGATTTTTTGATCAGAGTAGCACTTTCTTAAGTTGTCATTAGTTCCCCATCTTTTCATAGGTTCATACTAGGCCGATTGCCCTGAAGAGCCATTTTAAGCTTAGCCAATAACTCAAGGTCAGATGCAAACCCTGTTCTTTGTCTATATGAGGTGAAGACCTTAACTATTGTACTAAACTCACCACATGCAAAGGAGTACACACTCAAGAGTGCAGAACCCATCACTCCCCCTTAATGTACACTACTGTATCAGCAATCCATGTACATGGTATGGGAACAGAAATCACAACATTCTACACCAAAGGCAAGTAAACTACCTATTGTGCTAACACTGCATTTTAAAATAATACTGCTTTGTTTTCAGTAATGTGATACAGGCATTTTTTTACCATGGAAATATTTTTTTTAATGGAAAACTGTGATAAACTCAAAGGTTTATTATCAATATGAAAGGATTATGAAGAAGTGGTTGCAGCAATATAAATTCTTTTAGCAAATTGAGTCTTCTCCTGTGAGTATCTAGTTTTGCTAGCATAATGTACAATGGGAGGGGTTTTTTTGCTACCTTTCCAGAATGTTGCTCAATGAATCTACTACTCACACCATAGTGGCCTATTTGTTCCAGAAACATGGGAGCCAGGCTTTAATGGTCTGGGTGATAGCCTCATTTGTTCCCAACTGAGAATCCAGATAAGCACTTCCATTCTTCAATGAGAGTCAGATGGTTGAGAACGGGTCAGTTTGCTGGTCCTGTGAGGCAGCATCCATGTTCCCATTGGGAGCACCCACCTTCTCCTCTGAGCTTGTTGTCCCCAGGTGAAGCATGTCTCTACACACATGATTCCTCTCAGTTTTACTGATGCTAATCACCATGACACACTAGACTCAGCAGGCTTGAACTCCACTTGGTGACACCTAGTGCTCCTGCTTGATGTCACCTTTGTGACAAGCCACAGCCCCCTCCCTCTTCTGGGGTGGGCAAGCTGGCAACAGCCATTCATTTCTATCCTCCCCAGCCAGCTTCTACAGGCACTCAAGCTAGTAGTGAAAATGTGATCCCCAGTGGCAGGGTAAGGGCTTTTTCCTCTCTATATCACAGAGCTGGATGTATGATAGGAGTTTTCCAAATGTATATACATCTTTCTGTAAAAAAGGAGCTGACTTTACTGAGATCCCACTACTATTTATTAGTGATCTAATCACCATGATCCAAAAAAAAAACTGTTATTAGATCCAGGTGAGAAATTCCCAAAACTGTTAACTAATTTTAGTAAACTAGATGATGTATTACAAAAGAAAGTTGTATGCTGACATATTTTAGGACTATAGGGCTTGAAAATTATTTAAACTGATTCAAGGATTAGTATTATCTCACAGAAACTTCAAAGTTACTTTGTTGGCTGATTTAAGAAAAACGTTTTTATATGTGCGACCAAATTATTGCAAAAACAGAAAGGTCTGCGGAATATATTAATTTTAATAATGATCTGGCCATTAAACTAAATTTAAGGTTACTCCAATTATCTAGGTTTGCTATGAACTAAATTATAGCATTTGGGTTTATCTATCTACCTGCATTACTGTATTGGCTTTCCCTTCAAGGAATACAAAATAAGCCCTTACCTGCTAAAGAAATGACAAAGACATTTTTCTCTATGCAGAAAAAAAGTTCTATAAATGAAAAGTAGCAAAACACCAATACAGAGTTAGAAACTCACTTTGAACTGTTAATCAAATTAAAGAAAAATACCTTACTAGCAAGAATGTTAGCTGATCTTCTGAAGACAAGAAGACTTCATATTATTATATATAAAAGAGCATGTGTATGTTTAAAAAAGCACGTATTTATGTTTGAATAACAACATATAATGCATCATATGGGATGAGGTTTGAAAGATGACCTGGATGTTGAAGCAGACTGGTGTAGTGGAGGATATTAATTGGTAGTTGATTCACAGGTGACATACAGGACACCCTTAAATATTTAAAGAAGAATGGTGCAGTCTGCAAATTATTGAAGATGTGAAGAGGAAAATATAGACTAGTTTCATATGTGGTGGGCATGCAGCTGCTGTATGGGATTTACAGAAAAAGGCTGAAAGGATATGAAGCAAGGTGTTCAGGAAGATAATTGATTTGAAATGGGAATTTTGCATTTTTGGGGATGGGAACAAAAGGGTCTGGTGGACAATTAAATGAAAGGGGGAGATGAATATTGCAGCAGGAGACGCAAAGAATCTGAAAGCTAGGGCATGGAAGATATCTGGACTAGAGAACCGCATTGAGGAAGTAGCCTACAACTTGATGAAGGAGTATTGTTGGAGGATAAAGGATGTGTGCAAAAGAAGCTTAGATGGTTAAAGACAAGATGGAGGTTGGGAAAGGGATCAGAGAACAGAAATTGGGAGTATAGTACTAGTGATGATAATAACATAAGAAGTAAAGGGAAGTAAGATCATGTTATCGAGGAAAGCTGTTGTAACGGTATTATAAGTACTTGGAAATAGTAAGGAAGGTGGTGATGGAAAAGTTTAGTCCTGCGTTTGTGTATCTTATAGGCTTTAAGGAATAAAAGATCCATGAGAAATGTGGCACATTGATTGGAACACCACCCTTGCTTTCTGGGAAATAAGAGTGGAGGCAAGACAAAAAAGGAAATACAGTCCTGAAATCCTTTTGGCAAAAACACTAAGAACTAGAAAAAACATGGATGTTCCGTGACAAATCAGATCTGCAGAATCAGCTGGATCAAAGCGTAGAAGATTAAACTTTGCCAGCATAAAATAAAAATAGATGACAGGATGTTGAATAGAATGTCCCAGGAAAGAGGTAGCATTTAAGAAGATTTTAAACTCTTAAGACATGCAAGAGTAGAAAACTCTACCCCTAATGAAAATTAGAAATAACAGACATTTGAAATTTAATAGACAGGTATTTGATTACTGAATCAAAGATTTC
Organism: Protopterus annectens; assembly: GCF_019279795.1. Lineage (NCBI taxonomy): Eukaryota > Metazoa > Chordata > Ceratodontiformes > Protopteridae > Protopterus > Protopterus annectens. Next base: position 1,954,218,467 of record NC_056731.1, read on the forward strand.
AGATAAATATGATAAGGCCAAAGAAACAGGGAGGGATTTCTGTCTTTGTTGGATACCTAAACAGAAAAGCAGAAGGACTAAGAAATGAAGGAATTATGGCAACTACTTTGTCAAAAGAAAGGACTGCCAGCTATTAACGCTACAGACGCTTCACTGTCAGCTTTAGGGGACAGAGATCAGGGTGAGACAGCAACATTTTGAAATTTCACAGACATAGTGGCTTCTTCAACAGACAGGGTCTCAGTAGGAGGAAGCAAGTTTTCCTGAGTTAGAAGTGGGCTATGAGAATGACTCTGGAACTCAAAAGTTTAGCTTTCTGGGTGGGCCTTATCATCACAGAAAATTAAGCACAATCATATATGTCTTCAATCTGTGATGTAAGGCATCTTTGGTGTGACTCTGTCTCCCAAGGGGAAGATCAATGAAAAGAAATTGTTAACACTTGAGATTTTTGGACACAAAAATAGATGGCACACTGGCTTGTACCAGAGTTGATAAATTCTTCTTGTTACTGAAGGATTCAGGAACCATTAGAGAGGCATCACAAGATAGTGGCTGAGTCTGTCCACCTGCAAACTGGATACTTCTGGGATGCAGTTTGTTATGACAAAGTGGAGCAAATTGATGGCATGCTGCCATACTTTCATAGGCTCTCAACATAGCAGACAGAAACTTATCCTTCCTTGTCCTCTGGATGTAGCAAATAACAGCCATGTTTTCTGACTAAACAAATACTGTATGACTTCATAAGGTAGGGGGTCTGAATGGAGAGATGAAAAGTCAGCAAGCAAGGGAGAGTAGTAGTGCTGAATTTTAATTCATCCTTAAGTCTTGATGAGTACCTTCACGAGGTGGACCCTGTTTTTCACAAAACCTCATCAAGGCAACACTGATATACAGCCTGCATTTATATAGCATATATCATGGACAGAAGTAAGTCAAAACCAAAAAAAAGATAGCTGGGTGCACAAGACCCAGGATTAAAAAGTGCCCAATCCTGGTAGGCACACTGGTGCCAGGACTGGAAAAGATGACAGTGCAGAATCCTGAAACTACAGAAACATCCCTACAATGGGGCCAGGCCCAGGGGTAGGGTGCCCCCCCTGTTGTAGAAGGAAGTAGTAGTCCACAAAAATCACAAAAACTGAAAGGCCAAAGAAGAGCCATAAAGACAATAAAGTGGACTATTGAAGATAAGAAAATTATGTATTGCTACTATTATGCAAAAAGCCCAGAATTTCAAGACACAAAATATACAAAACAATTAAGAGAGAAATTAGAGGAAAGAAACATACTTTGTTGAGAAAAACTGTCAGAAGCTTCAAATAAAAATTTGTATTAATTAATACAACAGATTTGTGAAAAATAGTATATAGATCAAGAAACATTAATCTGTTTGGAGAAAGAAGCATCTGAGGAAGTGTGAAAATATAAACAACAAAATCTAGAGATTTTTGAAAAGTATAAAAGAGAAATATGGACATGGGAAAGAAAGAGACGTTTGATACGGTGCAATATTTATGCAAATGAGAAAGCAAATTAATCAATATAAAGAAAGCAGCCCCAAAGACATTCAAAGAGAAGTACAGGCAAAGGCATCTAGTTATGGAAAATGTCACAATAAAGAAAATAATATCACAAAGAGGGAATGTAGAAAAGATTAGTAAAGTAGAGGTTAAAAAAACAGAAGGTGAAGTTATGGAGTGCCTGCAAAGTGAAGGATTTGGTGTAGAAGGTCTAACACAGGTTACATCATAGCAAGATGGAGCGAATCCACAAAGTAAGTAGAAGCAGGAAGATCAGGAGACATCTGAAGAAGAAATATGAACATGGGAAAGAGAAAGAGATTTAATATGGTGTAATATGTACTGCGGTGGTGGTGCTGCGGTAGCGTTGTCGCCTCACACTAAGACGTTGTCCTGTTCGATTTTCAGCTAAAGCATCTTCTGTGTGGAGACATGCATGAATGAACATACCTTCGTTGAAGGTTGTGCGTCAGGGCTGGCAACTCGGTACATACAAATCTACTGCCAATCATTAGCGAACCGGAGTTCCGCTGTGGCGACCCCTAACCGGGAAAAGCTGAAAGATTCAACATTTATGCAAAGGAGAAAGTAAAACTAACCAATGGAAAAAAGAGCAGCACCAAAGATATTAGAAGAGAAATACAGGCAAAGGAAGCCGGATATGGAAAACTTTACAATACAAAAAACAAGAAGACAAAGAGGAAAAGAAGAAAAGGAGATTATCAATGGAGAAGTTAAAGAAATAGAAAAAAGAAGTTATGTACTCAGCATAGTATTCCATGTTTGTTGTCCATAAGCTCACCCTCTTTCTTGGTGGTTGGTTGGGGTTTGGAACCAAGTTGGCCTCTTTACTAAAGCTTGAGAGCTTCTACTGGCTCGAGGCTATACCCCTATCTCATGATGCCTACAGAAGGTAACTCAAATCTTTTTTTGCAAACCACTAACAAAATAGAACGCGTATCCCAAACATAGTGTTAATTATCCTTAGCCTAAGTCTTATGAGGCAAAAAGGGAACCAGAGTACATTTGTAACCAATCCAAAAATTCATCTCGATCCTTCAGGAGCAAAGGTAGGGGGAAGGAGGGTGGGATGCAAAAAAGAAGGCGAGATTATGGACAACAAACATGGAATGTTATTGTGAGTACATAACTTCGTTATATTATATTGCCCTATCTTGTCTTCATTCTTGCTGGTTGGGACAGCATCCCCAGCACCTTCTTTCTTGGGGGCTCAAGGGAATAGGCTCTTCAGAACAGTGGAACTAAAGGAAGCCCTGTTCCAGAAGGCCATGTCTACTTTGTAATGCATGATAAAGGTATGAGGTTTGACCCATGTGGCTGCAGCACAGATTGAATCCATAGGTAATCTTGCCTGAAAGGCAGCCGAAGTTGAAATAGCTCTAGTTGAGTGGCCTCTAATCTTTCCTGGCAATTGTCTATGCTGAGAATTATATGCATAGGAAATAGTTTCAGTTAGCCATTTCGATAAGATAACTTTTGAAACTGGTGCACCTTTCTTCTTGTCTGAGAAGGAGACAAATAATTGATCAGATAATCTAAACTTCTTGGTATTATGCAAGTAGAAACGTAGTTGTCTGTGTACATCTGGTGAAGCTTATATTCTGCCTTGTTGCCATAATTTGGAAAAACGGCTGGCAGATCAATGGACTGATTCAAATTGGTCTCTGAACATACTTTGGGAAGAAAGGAAGGATTAGTTCTAAGAGAGAATCTGTCTTTGTGAAAAACTAAATAGGGAGGGTGTATGGACGGAGCTTGCAATTCTGAAACCCTCCTAGCTGAAGTAATAGCTGTCAAAAAGATTGTCTTCTAGGTAAGAAATTTTAATTGAAAGAGGAAGCTGGTTCGTATGGTGGGAGAGTCAGATTATTCAACACTAAATGAGGTCCCAAGGAGATGGTGGTTCCTTTATTGGAGGCTTTAGTAAGAATGTACCTCTCAAGAAGGCTTTGCACAATCTGTGAGACATTATTTTTGATCCCATATCTCCTACGTGATAGTTGGATATGGTGGCTGATTGTACCCATACAGTAGCTGCAGCTGCACCTCCATTGAAAATGTCTGTTAAGAAATCTAAAATTGTAGTCACTGGGACTGTAAAAGAATCTATATTATTCTTGGAAGTCCAACAAAAAAGACTTTTACATTTGCTAGCATACAGTTTCCTAGTTGCAGTCTTATGGGATGAGACCAAAATGTGACGCACTGCAGGGGATATGTCTTGGAAGCCTGGCTAAGATTGGAAGTGGAGCAGTCAAGCTGTCAACTTGAGGGATTGAATAGAGGGATGAAGCGTTCCTGACTGATGGGTCACAAGATTTGGTACTGGCTCAAGAATCCAAAGCTCCTCCCAGAGATGGGTCCATAAAAAGGGGAACCAGATTTGATGAGGCCAGTACAGAGCAATGAGAATTAGCCTGCAACTCAACGATTTGGCTTTCTGTAGAACTCTGGGGATTTAGTGGAAATGGGGGAGATGCATAAAGAGGTCCCAGGGGACAATCGTCAACAAGTGCATCCCTTGGTGACTCCCCCAGAAGGAGGATTAGGGCAAGGTAGCTGTTGCATTTGGTGTTCATGGACATGGCAAAGAGGTTGCAGCAAGGCTGGCCCCACTTGCGAAAAATTTGGTTCGCAATTTCCTGTTTCAGGGACCACTCATGAGGCATCAGAATTGCTCTGCTTAATTTGTCCGCTATCACATTGGATTTCCCCAGAGTATGCATTGCAGTCAGAAAACGCTGAGAAGATATTGCCCATTGCCAAACTCTATGAGGCTCTCAACAGAGGGGGTAGGATCTTATTCCACCTTGTTTGTTGATGTACCACACTATCAACATATTGTCCGTCTGTATTACAGTCGTACCTGGTAGAAGAGAGTTCTGGAATGCCTGCAATGTCAGAAACACTGCTCTCATCTCTAGGATATTGATGTGCAAATGGTACTCATGTTCCTGCCAAGTCCCTTTGACAGTTTGTCCCAGTTTGTCCCAGATAATGCCCCCCAACCTTATCTGGGAAACGTCCGAGGTCAGTGTAGCTACAGGCTGAGAAAGCACAAATGGGCTGCCTATTGTTGCCTGTGTGGAGTGAATCCACCATCGTAGGACCTTCTTGAAGGTGTCTATAATGAGAATCTTGTGTGACATGGGTAACTCCTGCATGGACCATTGAGCAAAAAGTAGACACTGCAGTACTCTCATGTGAAGATGCACCGACGGAGCTAATGTTATCAGCGCTGCCATTGAGCTGAGGGTTTTGAGGACAAATTTTGCCTCTATTTTCTTCCTCAAGAGTAAGACTGATACTTGATGGTGCAGCATCCCTGGGGGAATATTCATCACATGTGTCCGGCGAAGCTCTTTGGGATTTATAGAACCACATCTTCCCACCCTTCTGGCCTTTGGGGTAAGGCCTGGTAGGGATGGAAAAATGTACTCCCAAGGCAAACAGAGTTTTGCCTTCTTGTTTGCACCTGGTCAGAGTCTCTTTTACTTTTGGCCCAAACAAGGATAAGCCGTCAAAATGGGTGTTCATGAAGGAAGACTTAAAGGGTTCAGCAAAATCGCAAAGGTGCATCCAGGAATGCCTCCTGAGAGCTATTCCTATGCCTGCTGCCCTACTCACTCCATCAGCTGCATAAGAGATAAGCCGCATGGAGGAGTTGACTATGGAACCAAAGGTAGCAAGCTGAGAGAAGACCTTATCTGACACCGCAGCAGCTGTAGAACCTTGGAGGGTACCTCCCAGCTCCTTCAGGAGATCCTGTTGAAGTCTGGTAAAGTGGGTTAGGTAGTTCAGTGACTGGAGAGTAAAGGCTGCTGATGAAAGCATATGCTTCCCATATCTGTCCATCGTTTGAGATTCTTTATTCAGTGGATGGACAGATGAAGAAGTCTCAGCCAACCCCTTTTTGGTGGCCGCTGCCACCACCATAGCATCTACCGGAACACCTTTGTTCAAAAATTCCTTGTCCAAAGGGGTGGTAATGAACTTGCTTGGCCTCCTTGGAACAAGTTCCACAGATTCTGGGGAGCCCCATGCCTTTCGACTCACCACCCCAAGGAGATGATTGAAAAGCGGAGACACCCAAGAGGGAGAGGGTTGAGAACCAAAATGCCTCCAGGTATACAGATTCACCCTCAGAAGGGGTTAGGGTCTTCCAGCCACCTATCTGCTTCAGGATCTCTAGAATGTCTGAAAAGGAGACATCCTCAGAGGGTGACCTTGGGGACCCTTCTGAATCTTCTAAATCTATATCTGAAGTGACAGAGTCCTCATGGGAGTCTAGATGTTTCCTCTTACAAGTTCTCTTCCAAGAGACCTCTGCAGAGGCATCCTATGGGGAGGTTTCAGAAGACAGAGACTCACCCAATGGGGTGTCCTGGGACACTGGTTCCCTACACCATGGGGGAGGGAGGGAACAGAGGTAGAAGCCGCCTCTTTAGAGGGAAGAGCACTAGGATCCAAGAGTGGAGCTGCCTGGGGTGACAGCACACTCCTCATCACCTCAAAGGCACCATGACCCGGGTCCGAGGAGGCCTCTGGCTCTGAAGAGCCAGTGTTTGAAGTAACCTCTTGACCACCGACTCCACACCGTCATCCAACAAGCTCTTGAAGGATCAGGAGGACATGGATGAGGACTTAACACTACCAGCTATAGACTGCAATACAGGTGATTGAGGGACGGAGGAGATAGGCTCCAAAGTTGGAGATCGGCTCCGTATATGACTCCTACTCAGTTCTGATAAATACTGAGGAACTGATGGAGATGATTTCTTGGGCCTGATAGCCTTTGGGTCCAAAGTTGCATCCTTGGCTACTTTTCTTGCCAGCTCAGACACAGGAGCTGAAGAAGAAGCACGTTTTGTAGATTTTTCAGATATGGGAGACTGAGAAGATTTTGAGGAAGTCTGGGTGCCTTCTAGTGCTTCATCAAAAAGAGCTTTAAGAAAACAGCTGGAGAGACCACAAAAGTACCTCAACAAAAGGATCAAGGGTCTCCAACATATGTCTTATTCCGCCAGACTAAAGAAACTTCAGCTCTATTCAGTAGCATACCGCCTGCTCAGAGGTGATCTCTGCCTGACGTACAAGGCCATGTCCAATCAGGATCTGATGGACATGCTCCACCTCAAAAAATCCAAATCCATCAGGACCACGAGAGCTAAAGACTTAAACCTCGGCACAAGTATGAATAGGACATGCTGGAGGGATAGATTCATAACCCAGAGGCTTCCCATGCTTTGGAACAGGATCCCAGTTCGTATTAGGCAGAGCCCCTCACTGACTCTCTTCAAGAGAAATCTTGATGAGTGGATGGGAGATCGAAAGTTTTCCCCAGGGGTCACATCTGTGTCACTGCTAGACAGGGGCACAGTAAACTAATTCTATTATATAAGGGGACCTTCATTGTGTCACTACTAGACAGAAGCACAGTATTCTAGATTTATTCTGTACATTTTTGTACCATTTCATGGGGTGGCAAAAGCCACATCACTATGGCTAGGCTTACAAATGCCCCAGGGCAGATAGCCTAGTACTATACTATGAAACTATGAAACTATGAAAACCCCTAGCAATTAGCTTATTCTTGCATTCCTGTAACACCCTCAAACTAAACCCATGCCAGTCAGAGCAGGAATCCTGCAAGTGAACTGCACCTAGACAATAAACGCAACTAGTGTGCCCATCAGTAAGTGACATCTTTTGGATACAAGAGTCGAATTTCTTAAAACCAGACTGTTTTGCTTCTTTGCCTTCCTTGGACATATTGACAACACAAACAAAACACCACGCTGTCAAGGAAAGGGTATTATACTACGTATTCTACAGGTATAAACTACAGTTGTATTGCAAAAACACTCTAACAGGTTTTTTTTAAAAAAAAAGTTTGTTAACACACAGGTAAGGGAAAGTGGGAGAGAGAAAAAGGGCTAGAGGAGAGGCCTCTAATTTAAACGACGAACTCCTCTAGCCAGAGGAGATGTCTCTAACTTAAATGACAAACCTCTCAGAGAAAGGGACTAGCAAAGGGGGAGCCCTCTAACTTAAATTGGCATGAGAAAAAATAAAACAATGAACCTTCTAACTTAAACAGGTTCGAAGGATAAAAACAAAACTTTAGAGATGGGGTAGGGAGGTTTTGGGCCTAGTAACAGTGATGGCCAACCACAACAGATCGAAACAAGCGATAAACCAACAATTAACACCAACTAGAGGCTAAGTACACAATATCTATCACTAACTAACTATTCTCAATCAAAAACACTATAATAAATGTTTAAAAAACAGAAGAAAAGGCTTCACTTAGCCTGAGCCAAGTGATAAGCACCCGATCTAGTTTAGCGGCAAACAAAATCTGGGTTACCTTCTCTATGCATCACCGGATAGGGTATAGCCTCGAGCCAGTGGAAGCCCTCGAGCTTTAGTAAAAAGGCTGAGTCAGAACAACCAGAAAGAATGAAAGTGAGCTAGGACAACATGTTATGGAGTACCTGTGAAGTGAAGGATTCAGTTTAGAAAATCTAATTCAGAAAGCACCACAACAGGATAGAGCAATGATATCCAAATTAAGGGAAAACCAGTGGAATGGGAAGCAATTTGTCAGGTGCCATCTGAAGATATTTTGGAGCCTTCCACAGGAAACTAGTATAAACATTCACTTGAAGCTGGACAGCAAGGGAACGAACAGGAAACTGTGGAAACTCTGATGCAGTCAATGGTGAGGAGTGATAGGCCAGTAAGTTCCCATATGACAGAGCACGGATGGCAAAAGATGACATTGAAGAGAATGTGCCACAGGAAGATGCTATAAAACTTTCTATGGAATACCCGCAGGAAATGGAAAATAAAATATGTGCCACAGATTAGAAGAAAATAAGCTAAAGAGTGGCTTGATTTAATAGCGATAGACATATTAAGATCAATGAAAGAAATAGACTGCAGAAGGTCAATAAAACCCAAAAAGTCAGAAGTTTGATAAAACAAATGAACACAGTAATTAGGACTGTCCATAGAGATCCATGCAATATAACAGAAGTAAACAGGATATATTACTGTGCAGCTAAATTAATAACTGATAAATTCCTACTGCAAGAATACAGGGTAGTGAGGGAAAGGAAGGGGAAAAATCAAACACCATCATGGAAGTATCGAATATAGAAAACTATAAAGTAATCAAGACAAGAAGTGCCACTGTTAGAAGAGCACAGAAGAGGGAATAGATCAACAAAAATACTAAGCAAGATAGACGTAATAAAAGCAATGCACAGTATTAGAACAGACCAGGATCTATCGTGCACTATCGCAAATAATAAGCTAAAAATGTCAGTACATGCCAAAAAACGTAGAAGATACACAGATAAATATAAAGGAAAAGTACAAAATAAGCAATTTATTGATGACTCAAAAAAGTTTTATAGAGAGTTGGGAAATAAGGTAAAAGGAATTGAAAGACAACCAACAAAAGAAGAAATAGATACATTTTGGAGAAGTATTTATGAAGATCCTTTGGAACATAGCAAAGATGCTAAATGGATAGAAGAAGTAAAAGAAAGAATCTTCTTCTTCTTCTTGTTTTGGCTTTTCCCGGTTAGGGGTTGTCACAGCGGATCACCTTGTCCGCTCATTATTGGCAGTGGAGTTTTACGGTGGCGAGTTGCCAGCCCGGCACCCAACCTTCCACAGAAGGCACACACACACACACACACACACACACACACACACACACACACAGGGCCAATTTAGAGTGTCCAATCCACCTTGCAGCATGTCTTTGGGATGTGGGAGGAAAATGGGATGAAGCAATAGCCAGAGAAATTGAAACAAAGTTAAGAAAAGCCTCCAATTGGAAACCCCCAGGCCCAGATGCAGTACCTAACTTCTGATTAAAAGTATTAACATCTTTGCACGAAAATTTAGTTATGAGTAAGAACTATTTATATGTGCACCCTGAACAGACACCAACCTGGCTAACAACAAGAAAAACAATGCTACTCCTTAAGACTGAACCTGCAAGCTACCCTAAAAACTATGATCAATAACTTGCCTTTCGAAGACATATAAACTATACATTGGAATTAATGCAGACAGAGTTTACTGTCATTTAGAAGAAAACTCAATTATGGCAATAGAACAAAAGGGCAATAAAAGAAAGTCATATGGAACAAATGATCATTTGTTGTTAAAGTTATAGTGGAGAACTGTAAAAAGGGGAAGAATCTAAGTATGGCATGGATTGACTATAAAAAAGCATTTGATAGTATCCCACATTCATGATTAAAAGAGTGCTTAAAAATGTATAAGATACACCCTACACTGATTGACTACATTACAGTGACCATGAAACAGTGGCAGACCACTTTGCAATTAAGCCATGATAAAGGACAAATTATTATTCCAGGGATAAAAATTCAAAGGGGAATATTCCCAGGTGACTCTCTGTCACTGCTGCTATTCTGCCTTGCCCTTAACCCATTAAGCTGTCTACTTAACAGTTTAGGCTGTGGCTATAATTTGGCTCCTAGAAAACAACAAAGTATAAAGACGTCTCATCTTTTCTTTGTCGATGATTTAAAACTGTATAGCTTATCAGATGAGGAACTGAAAACACAACTGCAAGTTGTTAAATCTTTTTCAGATGATATAAGAATGTCATTTGGTCTTGATAAATGCGCAAAAGAAACCTTTAAAGCAGGAAAACTGCAGCACCAAGAAAATATCAGTCTGGGGAAAGAATGTGATATAAAAGAACTTGAGCAAGACAGAGTGTAGAAATATTTGGGAACTGATGAAGGATCAACAATAAAACATGAACAAATGCAAATAAAACTCAGTAAAGAAAATTTTAGAAGACATAAATTAATCCTGAAAACAGCACTGACATCAAGGAACAAAATCCAAGCTATAAACCAATTTGCTCTTCCTGTCCTAACTTACAGTTTTGGAGTGATTGACTGGCCCCAAATGTGTTGGATAGAGTAGATAGGAAAACCAGAAGGATGCTTCATGCTCACCAAATGATTTAGAAAAATCAGTGCATACCAAGATTATATACCCCGTTCCGAAGGAGGGATGGGCTTTCTTGAAATTGATTACATGTATAGATCTGCAATTGTAGGACTCCACACATATCTGCTGACTTCACAAGACCCAAACATAATGAAGGTTTTGAAACATGAGGAGAATAAATCTAAGATGACGTCTCTACTTAATCTAACAGAAGCATATCAGTGTCAATCAGGAATGGAAATCAAACCAGAAGTAGATAAAAATCAGGCAGCAACTGAATGTGCCAAAAAAAAAACAAAAGAAAGAATATAAGGTGATGGACCAGATGAAAAGGCAAGAAATGTGGAAAATGCATAAATATAGTTGCAGGTATAGAAAACTTCTGGAAGAACCTCACGCTGATCAGGAACAAACGCAGGAGGCGAATTCAAACCAAGAGATGAAAGGTTAATATTGGCAGCACAAGATAGTGGGCTGTGTACGCGTTGGTTTACGAAGTCCATTGAACATGTGGGAGAAACAGACAAATGTAGGTTTTGTAAAACCGAATTGGAAATAGTCGCACACCTCATTGCTGGTTGTGACATACTAATGGCTGAAGGATTGTATACTTAAACGCATAATAATGTGGCAAGATTGTTGCACTGGGGATTGTGCAAACATTATGGTACTGAAGTGGCTGAAAAACACTGGAAACATGAACCACAAAGTATCATAGAAAATTATGAAGTTTACATCACATGGGATCATCTATTACCAACAGTTCAAAAGACAGATGCTAGAAAACTGGATATAGTGGCCCATAAAAAAAGACAAAAGTAGCATTTATCACTGAAATCGCCACACCCAGTGACTACAGTGTCTTGCGTACAGAGAGACACAAAGTCATAAAATATCAGGATCTGCAGGCAGATACGAGAGCAATGTGGAAGAAAGATAGCCATAGTAGTAGGAGCAATGAGTCTTATAAAAAAAGAATCTACAATCATATTTAGATATGTTATCAATACATGTAACCCCATACACATTGCAGAAGGAGTCATTACTGGGCAGATTGCGGGTGCTGCAATGAGCATTTTTGGCTGACATCAAAGATTGAAACAATATTAATTTCATGAACTTTAATCATACTTTGACTTAGGAATGGGGTCCATTCCTGTCATGGTATTAGAAACCCAAAAGACATGGATAAATTAAAGTAGGGAGTCATAAAATGCCAAGAATGTCCACAAATCTGTTCTATTTTCCAACATGTTTATATGAAGGCAAAACTCTTGAGATGGGCAGAAATCCTGGATAATCTGCCCATTGCAGTACCTCCATACCCACCCGCCCCAAAAAAACACATCTATGGTGACTGATGCCTGAGGTAGCTGTAACTGAACATGATTTCCAAACTAAAGACTGGTGGAATCCAGTCACCTCTGTAGATGCAACCAATAAGCTCTGGATATTTGAACTGGAAAGGACAGCATGTTGAGATTTTGGGGCCACTAGGCCTGCATGTGAAGCCTGTCATGAGGAATCCTAAAAAATAAATAAAGTTACTATAATTCTGATGACTCAAAAAAGACTGAGTTGAGAGAATAGATACAGAGACTTGCTGAAAGGAAAGCATTCTACCATGGGCAGGAAAGCCTGAAAATGGGAGCTGTCTAAGGTATGGTCTATGAAGGCCATAGACTGAACCAGACGTCAATGAGATTTTCTGAAGGTCACTGTTATCTCCAAGGAAAAAACAGTTTGTGCAGATACTGCCTTATGTTTATCAGATCTATCAACAATGGGGCATAAGGGAACTAGTCATCTAGATACAAGTATACTTTGGCTCCCAACAGTCTCTGGTGAACTGCTACTATAGACAAGCATGTGGTGAACACTCCGAGGCAGAGGTAAGACTGAAGAGTAAACTTCTAAACTGGAGAAGACTGGTTAGAATCTGGAAGTACAAAAAACTTATGGACTACTTGATGACTTTGATGTAGAGGTAGGTGTCACAGAAATCCAAAGAGTTCATCTAGCCTCCTTCAAACAGAGAAGGAAAGATAGACTGCCCAATGGCAAATCAAAATGTTTCTTTTGGGGTTAAGGTGTTTAGGCTGCTGAGATCCATTATATGATTGAGGTTGCCTGTTTTCTATAGCACCCAAAAAATTTGTAATACAATCCTAAACCTTTTTGGTCTTGCAGAGCCTCTTGGATGTCTCTTTTCCTTAACAGGTTCTTTTGATAAGGTGGGTGTTCTGTAAGGGAAATGGCAACATTTGTGGATGGGCATCAACATTTTAATGGTCATGCTGGCTGAATAAAAACCGGGCCTGGTGATGGACCAATGGGCACTAAAGACACTAGCAGCAGTGAAAAAAAAAACTCCAAGGAGGAAGGCTATCCCTCTCCACCCTGGTTCAGAGGGGGAGGTAGCTAGAGACCTTTTAACTTGCACCCTAAAAAATAGCTTCAGTCAGCTTACCATAATCAATACCTGGTAAAACTAGTGGTCACAGGGGCCTGAGTGAGACACAGCTAGAGTCCACAGGTTCAGACTTTCAACTTCTTTCTCAAGAATTCTGGGAAATGGTCCAAAATCGTGAACAATTTTGAAATATTATTCTAATTCAGTTAAAATGTCAATAGAGTAAAGGGTTTTACAACAACATTAATTTTCTGAATAAGGAACACGAAACTCTAAGGTGTGGCATTACTGACAGATTCTTTCTATAAACCTATACGTTGTTCTCTTTAAACTATAAACTATTATTGTCATTGGTATTTAATTGTGTCTTCCACATGTGAATCCACTGTTGTTCTGCAAATTAACTGTCACATTCTTTGAATTGTACAAATAACAGAATTGTAACTATATGTGAATGTCTAACTGGTCCAGATCATACCCCTCAACCTCTTACAGCAAGAAATCTGGACAAAGCCTATAAAATGTGGGGACAAAGGCCCAAAAATAGGGTCATTTTTTAAATGTTGCTCGTACAAACTTAGAAAGTAGAGAGAATAAGAGGTTTGGCATTAGCATGAATTTTCTGAAGGGCATGAAGTCTGAAACTCAAATGGCTGTCATTATTTTCCGGCTTAAATCTTCAATGATTTGCCAATGATTTGCTAGAAAACCACAATTGTATGAAAAATGGTCCAAAATATGAGGCAAAAATCTGGACATTCTGCAAAAATCTGTAGAGTTGAGAGATATAGCCCAGGTCACACTTGAAAATGGTCTGCGGACCAGCCCACATATCCAATCAACAAAATTAATAAATAATTGAATGAATGAATGAATAAATAAATAAATATTACTCTGAGCTTTTCAAGAAAATCAAAAATTTTATGAGAGGCAAAAATATGAGGCAAAATAATGACATTCTGCAAAATTCTGGACAGTTGGAAGGTATGATGGTTACTGTAGTAGTCACACATGCCACAGCAATATATATATAGAGCTCTTACAGATTTCCTAGTATGTGAAGTAGCTTTGTTAACATTTTTGGGAGTGCAAAACTCTACCACAGTATGAAATTATGTAAGAACAATGTGAGAAACCATCAAAATACACTGACTAATTTCTGAATTTTCTAAGGGCACAATTTTTAGATCCCTTTCCTGTAGATAATGTAGGCTGTTTAAACTGACATGCTCATTAAAAAAAAAAACAGATCACAATATTTTGAATCTGCTTGGGTAAAAGACAAAAACCTGAGATAGAAAATGAGTTTTAAGTCTTCATGATATCTTTAATAACTGCCTTGGGATTATTTACATCCACCTGAGGTACTAACAACATAAGCAGATGGGACCTTGGTTGACGCATCCAAAAGATAGCATATACAGATATATAGCACCTGGCTGTAACAATTAGCTTAGTAGCTGGTGTTATTATAAAGTGATATAGTATGTGTTGAACTGGGATGAGATGGCAGATAAGACTTTCTGTTTCATCAAGGATGGTTTGCACTTATAACAGGGCTTCTATACACTGGCTAAACTTTGCTGCCACCATAGTGACTTTATTTAGACAGAGTCCTCCTACTAAATATTCCAACATAGAAACTCAAACTCAAATTTGGACAACATCATGGTGGCACTTCTTAACACTAGGAGTCTAAATAGAAAGATGCTAGAACTGTAGGCTCTCCTGCAACTGGAGTATATTAATATCTGTGTAATTAATGAGACAAGGTTTAAATGCGACATTCTAGCTTGGGGTCTTCAATGACACAATCATTGATTAGCACACTTGCACCTTTAAAAAGATATATACTCATATCTTCCTAGACTTTGCTAATACCTGTGCACTGGAGCAAATTGTAAAACTATCCACTAAAGGCCCTAATATCCTTGACTTGGTCCTTACCAATCCAGCTCCTACATATACCCTGTCTCACATTTCTTTATCCCTGGTTAAAGCTTATGAGAAAATCAGTCATCTTCTCTGTCAAGCCAAGTGGTGCCAACCAACCACCAAATAAAACCATTTTTAGCAATTTCTGCATGGCAAACCTGATTCAGCTTACAGAAAATACAGGCAAAATTCCCCCAAAACTCCCACATGTTGACCCAGTTGTGCATGCTGACACATTCACTTTTGACTTTTACCAGCATCTAAACAGTTGCATAGAAAAGTGAGTACTTGCCTGCCCTAAATTTATGAATAAACCTCTCTTCTGTAATTCACGTATTAATGAATTATATCCCAAAAGAAGGAAAATAATGAAAAGCTGTATGAAATCTCCACCCTCTACCAAAAGACTGCACTGAAACATGCCAGCAAGGAACTCAAGAGCACTATGAGAAAACGTAATGTGGAGTATGAGCTTAAGGTCACTACAGATAAATAAACTACAAACCTTTTGTTCAGTTATGTCAGGAAATTAAGTAATAATATCCAACAATGCAGTGAGCTCATCCATAATAATATCACATATTCAATATATTAGTAGACACATTTAGTGCTAAACTCACCTACCCATATTGTTGCCTCCACTATCCTTGAAAATGCAGTCTCCCGTGGAATCACTGTAGAACAAGCCAGGGAATCATACCTTTCATCTATGCATGATTTTAGTCTCATACTTTTGCCATGTCCATCATAACAAAACAATATTTTCTGGAAAATCACTGAGGATTATAGTTAGTTACTAATGACAGACATTACAATTTCATACTTTTTATTTTCCAGAAAATGCATGTTGATGCAAAAACCTGTTGTTCTATAAACTTTTTAAGTGAATTAGAAATTAAAAATTGTCCCTGAATTTGGGTCTTTGCTCTCATATTATTTTCAGATTTGCACCTGATTCATGAGCAAAGACGTTGAGATGTATGCTTAGAATCCCACTCAAAGACTAAAAATGCTTCCATAGGACCAGAAAACATACCAGGCTGCATTCTCATCAGTGCCATGTATGTACTATCCAAGCCTCTGCATAATATGTTTAACCTTAGCTTATCTACAGGGCTTGTACCTGATGCCTGAACAACTACTGTGTATGTACTACAGAAGGGCACCCCCCCCATGGAACCATGTCATTATAGGCACCCCTCTCTCCCCAGACATGCCTTCAGTAAATACCTCAACCATAACTCCTCCAGTTATCACCAGGGAACAGGTCCTCAATGCACTCTTCAAGGCTAAGAACACTCCAGCAAAAGACCCAGCTAATATCCCAGTATGCCTCCTTAATAGTATGAAACATGAACTGCCAGGACCACTAGAATCACAGCTGAACCATAGCCTCCAGACAGGCTTTGTGCCAAGTGAATGGAGGACTGCAACTGCTATCCTTTTGCACAAGGGTGGGCCATCTAAAGACCCTGGTAACTATAGGCACATAAGTCTGACTTGACTCATATGCAAAGCCATGGAAAAATGACCATGGAAATGATAAACAATGACATAGGAAACCTTTAGACACTGGATCAAACCCATTTTGTCTTCATCAAGGGCAGGTCATGCCTACTCAATATGGTGGACTTCTTCAAGAAGGTCACCAAAGCAACAGATGAAAATAAAACAGTACATACTGCCTATCTTGACCTGGCCAAAGCATTTGGCATAATATGTCACTCGGACATTGTAGACAAACTCATGAAATTAGGCATAGCTCCTGTGCCACCCACTGGATAGCCAGCTAGTTCACAGATAAGACCCAATAAGTTAGGATAGCCAATCACTAGCGTAGTCCCTTACAGCTCAATGCTGGGGCTGCTCCTTTTTGATATATAAGGTCCTCTGGATGGCCAAGTTTGCAGAAGATTGCAAATTAGATGCAGTGAAAGAATCCCCAAAAGAAACAAATATACAGACTAAACTGGTGCCATAGCCACAGTCTAAAACTCAGTGCCAAGACATACATAACAGTATCTTTTGGGAAGATGGCTACTCCTGGAAACTACCACATTGATAATACACCTCTAACAGTAAACCTAGTAGTCAGGGATTTGAGAAAGCAAGAAGTCAGTAATGTGGCCTTTGACCATTATGTGCTTGCAGTAGTAATAATACCATTCTATGCTGCATAACTTGTAAATAAGGGTATGGTATCTAGGTCCAAGGATGTCATTTTTCTGCTACACTCAGCCCTCATCAGAGTAATCATTGAGTACAACTCTCTCTTCTGTATGTACTTGACCAGGCATATGCAATAACTGGAGTGCCACACAGGTTCCTCACAAAAAGAATACAGGGCATAAACAATATATCCAACACAGACAGTCTCAAAGCCCTATCCCTATACTCGGTCAACTCCAATGGACTGTTGAGAGGCAATCTATGCCTGGCTAAACAGCATCCTCTACTCCTGCTCTAATGGACCAGCTGCACATCCACAAAACAAATAGCACCAGAATGACCTGATCTAAGGACCTAAACTTCATCTGTAACATAAATAGAACAAGTTGCAGGCACAGGTATGTGTCTCAGAGAGTACCCCTTATCTGGAACAGGTTTCCCATCCAAGTGAGGCAGAGTTCCTTTGTAACCCAACTGAAGCATAACTTGGATTATTGGATGGGAAATGGAAATTTAACCCTAGTCTAGCACATATGTCTCAAGAAAACAGAGGCAGCCAGTAAATGTTTGACCACTCATGCCCAAGCCTACATATACCACTTAAATAACTCTAGGATATTCAAAGCTTTTCAGATACATTTGAGAAGCATGGCTATGATTAAAAAGCCCCCCCATGGTCATTATCCTAATAATTACCTATGGACCTATATGCAAACTAATGAAACTTTGCATAGCAAAACTCATTTATGTAGGCATAGATAACTTTACCAATAGTAAGCCGCGGTGGTGCAGCGGTAGAGTTGTTGCCTCACAGCAAGAGGTTCTCCCGTTCGATTCTCGGCTGGAGTGCCTTCTGTGTGGAGTCTGCATGTCCTCCCCGTGGTCGAGTGGCGTTTGAAAGACATGCATAGAATGGGCGTGCCTTTGTTGAAGGTTGGGTGTCGAGGTGGCACCTCGGTACCTGTAAAAAAATCTACTGACAATCATTAGCGGACCGGAGTTCCGCTGTGGTGACCCCTAACCAGGAAAAGCCAGAAGAAGAAAAAGATAACTTTACCAATGCAGACCATGCAAAATTCAGTTTTGTGAAATGCAGGTCCTGTCTCTTGAACCTATTAAGCGTCTTTGAAAAGGTTACTCATGCTATGGACAACAGGTACTCAATGAAAACTGCTTATCTCAAGCTGGCCAGTGCTTTTGATACTATACCCTATGCTGATATTACTGAAAAATAGGACAAAATGAATTCAAACTGTATGTTATCTTTTGGACTGCAAATTGGATATCCAGCAAATCCCAAGATAAAAAAGGTGCTAGTACCCTCTATGAATGTAATATTTTAACTACTGGGGTACGTTCTTAGAGAAAGGAATCTGGACAAAGCCATAAATAGTGGGAGAACAAAGGCCAAAAATAGGGATAATTTTAAATACTGCTCTTATAAACTTAGAAAGTTGATAGAATAACTTGATGTGATGTTGTCCTATCTCGCCTTCATTCTTTACTGATGGGTTTGGAACTGATCTGACTCAGCTGCTTTCAAAAAGCTTGAGGTGTCCCAACTAGCTCGTGGCCTACTCCCTATCCCATGATGCTCTGTGGAATTCCCCAGATCTTGCTTGCCGCTAAACAGATTGAGCATTTCCTCAACTGGCTCTGGCTAAGTTTGATCCTTTTTCTTCAATATATAACTATTTAGCTTGTTTTTTATAAAACTTGTGTGCGATTACTTTAATAATACTTTAGCTAAGTCGCAGTCTAGACTGTATCCTCTGCTTGCTGTTGATCTCTGGGGCCGTCGTTTTTTGTTTCAGGCCTACAGTCCACCCCTATCCCAATTCCTCTCTGTATTATTGACACTTTTAAATTTTTACATTATTATTAGTATTGCTCATAGATTAGTATTGCAGGTGTGTGTGTCATTAATAAAATTCAGCTCGTTTAAATTAGAAAGCGACTCAGCCATTTTTACTTGGCCCATGCTTCTAGAGCTATCAAGTGTGTTTTGTAGTTGAAACTTTATTGGTTAACCTTTAGATTGTACGGTTTGTTTTCATATAGTGCCAGACCTTATATTTTTGTTGTCTCTTCCTTAATGTGTGTTTTTTTGTGCTATTCAGTTTGTGTGTGTGTGTGTGTGTGTGTGTGTGTGTGTGTGTGTGTGTGTGTGTGTGTGTGTGTGTGTGTGTGTGTGTGTGTGTGTGTGCAGTCAATACTTCCCTTTTGGGAAAAGACAATTGGATATGCTCTATAGACCTCCAGGATGTGTACTAACACATAAAGATGGACAGACCATCCAGGAGTCATCTACACTTTCAGCTGGGAGCCAGTCATTACCAGTTTCAAGCTCTGCCCTTTGATATCACTACAGTCCCCAGAGTGCTCACCAAATGTATGGCAGTAGTTACAGCTCACCTGAGGCGTCTATGATTCCGAGTGTTTCCATATCTAGATGATTGGTTCCTAACCACCACCACCAAGCATCTACTATCAGTAGCACGAGACACCACCCTGACACTTTGCTCTCATTTGGGCATAACAATAAAGTACAAAAAAATCCGCCTTATTGTCATCTCAACATATCGTTTTTATAGGCGCACATCTAGATACTACAGCAATGATGGTAAGGTTGCCCCCAGAAAGAGTTCAAACCTTGCAGCTTCAGGTCTCAGTCCTTCCTCCAAAAAGGAAGGTTCCAGCAAGGACAGTTCTAAAAGTACTGGTTACCATGGCAGCAGCGATAAACGTAATGCCATTAGCATGGCTGCACATGAGAATCTTACAGTGGCTACTGTTCACTCAGTGGTCCATGCAGGAACTACCAATGACACATCAGATCATATTAACAGAATCTTGCAAGAGAGACCTCCAGTGGTTGCTACACTCCAATCAAGTGACCTTAGGCTGACCCTTTATTCTTCCACAACCATTAGCCACAGTGACCACAGATGCTTCCCAGATAGGGTGGGGGGGCATTATCAGGGAAAGACAGTCCAAGGTACTTGGCAGGCTCACGAGGCCCACTTGCACACCAATGTCCTAGAGATGAGAGTAGTGCTTCTTGCACTGAAAGCATTCCAAGACTCTCTTCTGATATGAACGATTGCTATCCAGACAGACAACATATCAGTTGTATGGTATATAAACAAACAAGGAGGAACCAGATCTTATCCCCTTTGTCAAGAAGCACTGAGAGTATGGCAGTGGGAAATCTCTTCCCCATGTTTTCTGATAGCAATGCACATCCCAGAGAAATCCAACGATAGCAGACAAACTCATCAGGATGATTCTAATGCCCCACGAATGGTCCCTGAAACAAGACATAGCGGAAATGATTTTCCAAAAATGGAGCCAGCCTTGCTATGTCCTTTTTGCCATGCCCATGAATGCCAAATGCAGCAGCTACTTTGCCCTAACCCCCCCCCCCCGAGAGAGTCCCCAAGGGATGCACTTGTACACAATTGGCCCTTAGGTCTCCTATACACTTTTCCTCCCCTTCCCTTGATACCAAAAGTTCTTCAGAAAGCCAATGCATTGGGAAGCACTTTAATACTTCCTGCCCCTTACTGGCCTCATCAAATCTGGTTCCCCTTTTTGTGGCCTCATCTTCAGGAGGAGTCCTGGATTTTGAACCCAGTTCCAGATCTTATAACACACCCATCGGGTACGCTCCATCCATCTCTGCAAACTCTCAGGTTGACAGCATGGCTGCTCCGATTCCAACCATAGCCAGGCTACCAGATCTTTCACCTTCAGTTAAACATATCTTGATTTTTTCTCACAAAGCTTCTATGACAAGATTATATCTCAGCAAATGGAAAAGATTTTCTTCCTGGGTTTCAGAAAATAATCTTGACCCTTTTTCTTCACCCTTACCTTCTATTTTGGAATTTTTAGTAAAGCTTTTTCAGGAAGGAGCAGCTGCAGCTACCATATGAGTTTAACAGATCGCAATTTCTAATTTCCATGTTGGAGATGGAGGTCCAAATATCATGTCCCACAGACTTTGTAGAGCCTTCTTGAGAGGTGCAAATCTGTTAACACCACCCATTAAACCACCTCTACCTCCATGGAATCTAAATTTTGTCTTATTTTGCATAATCCTTTCCCCCCTTCGAGCCCACTTAATCATGTGATCTAAAGATTTTAACGTGGAAAACAGCTCTCTTAGTAGCCATCACTTCGGCTAGATGTGTTTCAGAACTACAAGCATTACCTATCAAACCCCCTATATACTGCTCCATAAGGACAGAGTATCTCTCTCTCTCTCTGTGTACAAACCTGTCCTTTCTACCAAAGGTATGCTCTGAATCAAACCTAAACCAATCTATAGAGTTTTCTTTCCCAATTATGGCAATAAGGCAGAATATATGTTACACCTACTGGATGTATATAGACAATTACATTTCTACTTGCACAAAACAAGACTCACCAACTATTGTATCATTTTCAGATGGTGAAAAAGGTGCTACAGTAGCAAAATCTACTATATCCAGATGGTTGTCAGATTGCATCATGTACACCTTCCATTCTGCAAACAAACAACTTCCAGGCAAAATAAGAGCTCATTCTACTAGGGATGTTTCTACTTCTTCTGTCTTTCATGTGAAACTGCCAATTGATACAGTCTGTGCTGCAGCAACATGGTCATCACCTCATACCTTTATCACTCATTATAAAGTGGATTTGGCCTCCAGGGACAGGGCCTCCTTTGGGTCCACAGTTCTGAAGAATGTTCTCCTGTGAGCCACCCAAGAAAGATGTTGCTAGGGACGCTGTCCCATCAGTAAAGAATGAAGGCGAGATAGGACAACATCACATAAAAAAGTTATTTACTCACTATGACATTCCATGTGAGTTGTCCATCTCACCTTCATTCATACGTCCCACTCTCCTGCCCCTTAGCCATTGATTCCTGGGGGATTGAGGGATTATTATTTGGCATCTATTACTCTCTGACCTTCTTCTTGTTTTTTTATGATACATAAAAAGTCATTTCTTTATATACAATATTTAATATACCAGCAAACAAGATCGGGGGAATTCCACAAAGCATCATGGGATAGGGAGTAATCCATGAGCTAGTTGGAAGACCTCGAGTTTTTTTGAAAGTGGCCGAGTTGAAACCAAGGATTGGTTCTGAACCCATCAGTAAAGAATGACGGCGAGATGGACAACACACATGGAACATTATGGTGAGTACATAATGTCTTTTTATGTATTAATATGACTTTTATGAAGGGTATGAAGTCTGAAACTCAAATGTCTGACATTATTCTCTAACTTTAATCCTCAATAATTTGCCAGAAAACCAAAAATGTTATTTGGAACAGACCCAAAATGTGAGGCAAAAATCTGGACAGCCTATGAAAATCTGGACAGTTGAGGGATATGCTGGAGTATTACAGGATCAGTGCATGGTCTTCTCCTGTTTGGCATTTATTTTACAGATATCCAGTTCAAAGTTCAGATACGCAGTTACCAAGTTTGCTGATGAGAGCAAGCTAAGCCCTATTATCTGCTCATCAAGTGATACTAAACAGCTCCACCAAGTGCCAGGATATGCAGTTATTTGGTATACCTAAAAATGACGTCTAGCTAAATGCAAAATAAGTGTAGCATAGCTTCATTTGGCAAAAATGTTGCTCCCACCTCATATATTACAAATGTTACTCCTGTTCAGATAGATACAGTCATAAAACACCTGAGTACTTGTGTGGAAATCTCTCTCCCCATTTATCATATTTCCACCATAGTCAGGAAATCCTGCTATTTGGCCTAGCTAATTTCAAAAGAATATCTTCAAGATTCAAAGAAGTTATCCTATGATAATACTCTTCCATTATCCCACCCATCATCGAATACAGTGCTCCCTCTGGTATATAGAAATCCAAGCATATTGCTCACTTGGAAAGACCTTTCGAACTAAGATTGATTAAAGGCCTTAAATTATTCAACTATTTTGCTATATTAATCCCAAATGCCAAGTAGACTCAAAAATGGCCAAAGACTCCAGAATAACTTTTGTTTATTTCCATAAAAAATATATTTCCTCGTAAGTGCTTTCACAGTATACCTGCTTCATCAGATGTAATAAAACAGCCAAATGAATCCCCTTAAATACTAAACACCATTACAATTCTCTGGTCACATGATTACTATATTAAAGGTGGCACACACATATAATATCCTCCTAAACATCAATATATATATATATATATATATATATATATATATATATATACACAATCTATATATATCATTTCTCATTTAACTACAAAAAACAATAAGCACAATCACTAGTAAAATGAACAATATTAAAAACATTTACACTAAGTCAGCTGTACACAATCTACTTATAATATAATTTGTCTAGAGGTCTAGCCTTTAGCATAGGTTGGATGGGAACTTTATCATTCAGGCTATGCCCAAAATCTCCTCTTAACCTAAAAATCCACTTGGCCTCTAGCTGTTCTGTAAGATTCCTAATGTTGCCACCATGAATACTCTATAATCCTACCAATAACCATAACCTTAAAACTATGACTAGCGTCAGTCTCCTTTACATGCTTAGCCAAAGCATTAGAAACAGTAAACTTACTAATATGGTAGAGGTGTTTTTTTTTATCCTATCTCTTAAGGGCCTATCTGTTTTGCCAACATAAAACTTGTGGCATGACTGACAACAAGCTAAGTAGACAATGTGTGACATCTCACACGTAGCAGAAACATCAAATGTATACTTCTTGTGTTGATCCGGATGATAAAAACTTCCTGCTGTATCTACAGACAGTGCATTTCCCACATGGTTTAGTACAGTATGTGCCTCTCTTAGCCTTATTATCTCTTGGATAGCATAATTGCCTTTTTAACAATTGCATGTTCTTAAACAAAAACTTTGGTCGAACATCTATTAATTTATTAATTTCTTCATCTGCTGTTAAAACAGACCAAAATTTCTCAAAAACTTGTATATAAGATTTCACATTGCAAGAATAGTATAAAGGTACCTTCAGCTTAGTAACTTGTTTAGTGGTGTCCTTATTAACACTAATAACTTGCTCTTCTGAAAAATATGACTTAGCATTACTCCCTCTTAAATTAGTAAAAATGTCATGCCACAAGTGTTATGTTGGCAAAATAGAGAGGCCCTTAAGGGATAGGAAGAAAGAACACCTCTATCATATTAGTAAGTTTACTGCTTCTAATGCTTTGGCTAAGCATGTAAAGGAGACTGACACTAGTCATAATTTTAAGTTTATGGTTATTGGTAGGATTATAGAGAGTATTCGTGGTGGCAACATTAGGAATCTTACAGGACTAGAGGCCAAGTGGATTATTAGGTTAAGAGGAAATTTTGGGCATGGCCTGAATGATAAAGTTCCCATCCGACCTATGCTAAAGGCTAGACCTCTAGTCACATGATATAAGTGTACTGTGTATCGTTGACTTAGTGTAAATGTTTTTAAGTGTTCATTTTGCCAGTTATTGTCCTTACTGTTTTTAGTAGTTAAATGAGAAATTATATATATATTAGGAGGGTATTACATGTGTGTGTCTAAATAGTAATAATGTGACCAGAGAACTGTAATGGTGCTTAGTATTTAAGGGGATTCATTTGGCTATTTTATTACATCTGATGAAGCAGGTATACTGTGAAAGCGCTTTGAGGAAATATATTTTTTATGGAAATAAACGAAAGTTATTCTGGAGTCTTTGGCCATTTTTGAGTCACCTTGTCATTTGGGATTAATCTGTTTTATTTTACTTTGTGGACTTGACTTCTGGGTGTGGTTGGTGTTTTTTTGTTGTATTTTGCTATAGTACTTATGCATGGTATTTGGAATTACTATGGATCATATGAAGTACAATAGTAAATAGTAAGTGAATCCTCACGTATATTGTAAATAGTTGCTATATCTGGTTTGTTTATGTTGTTAGTATTTGTTAATAAATTATGCTTGCTCATAAAAAATATCTTGCTAGATGAATATGGCTCCCTTTATATCTGATAGTCTACGGGCTACTCTGAAGTGATCTATGTCTCACTTTTCAGCCATGAAAGACTTAATCCTGTTTGATCTCTTATTTCTTCACAAAACAAGTGGCCCTACAAAATGCCTCACTAGGGACCTAAATCTACACAAACAAATAAGACACTAGTGGGATAGGTTCCTAACACAATGTATTCTCGTCCTATGTGATAAGTTTCCTCTACGAGTCAAAGTACTGCTTTGGCCATCTTTAGTGACAGTCTTTACACCTGGATGGATAGACACAAATTTACACCAGAATTATTAGGTAAGAACTATTAAGTGTTCAAAAAGGGTGCAAATGGATATATGGCTAGGAATGTCATGGTCCTTAGGATGACTTGCCTACTATTGTTCCTGTAATCCTATGTTTCTATGAATGAAACAAGGCTCATCCAAAAAAGAAAACTAACTAATTTCTGCTTGCCATAGAGGGAATCTACGGCTTAAGAAAACATTTGCTAGGGTATATGAGCAAGGAATCATTTCTGTTTGTTGCTTTATGGAGATTGGGTCCTGAATTCTAAAACCAGTTTTTCTTACTGCTCTCTTCAAAGAAACAAAAACACTTAACAAATACTATGCCAATTGAAAAGTATCCAAGGAACTAGGACAAGGACTGGATATTAATCAGAAAAGGCTGTTTCCAATGCCAAAGCTTCTGAAGATAAGAAAATAGTCTTTTTGAACAGTTTTAAAAACTACTCCAACACAACTTTTAGGACTATTTTCAAGATAAAAAATCTGAACTTTGTAAATATGAGGACATTGAAAGCAAGTACAATTGTTTCATTTTATTTTCCTACAGAGTACTGTTATTTATTTTTAAAGAATTATATTAATATATTCTACTGCTTATGGTGTAATACATGTGAGAATTAAACGCTGTGCCTTATATCTGTAAGGTAAAAATGTTAACCATTATACCAACCTTCCACAAAAATAGGTTGCTCACCCTGTATTAAAACCCAGGACCATCTGTACTCCAGCTCTAAACTTACACCTGCTGCTACAGGGCTAGTATTATACCCATTTCTAGTGCCGCAACAGATTGACAAATATTAAACATAAATAACCGTGAAATCCTATTAGCTCTTCTTAAAATTTACACACAAAAGTCAGTATGTACAGCATCACTAAATATACCTTCTACTACAGACGAATCAACATCTTAGGACATATTATCTTGGATAACAAACAAATACATTGCTTGAAACAAAAATCCTGTGTAACCTTAATATTGATTGCCCTAAGTGCATCCAGTGGAGATCTATCAACTTCTTTCCTTTTTACCGGGCAGTAAATCCTTGCTAGGATCCATATTTTAGTCGTGTCCATTTCTTGGTGTCTTCCTTGCACATGACTATGTGTTAGCTTCATTACTAAGCTTCTTAAAGGTTTGGGAACTAACAGTCAATGTACTACTTCCTATCTGTCCTTACTCTGTACATAGGTCATTTTTTAATTTGAAATGTAAGTAAGAAGGGGGAACATACTCTTCAACTTCTTTCTCTTCAACTCTAGCTATATTTTCTGTGCTCCGCTTAATAATAATAATCATCATTTGTTAGCAGGTAGGCCCCATTTCACATGTGACCCTGCACCATTGTCTGGTTAAGTGACTTGTTCAAGGTCATATATAGGCAAATGAGGGCCGAGGGAATCAAACACTGTACCACAGGAACTACAGCTCACAGCCTTAATGCTCTGCGTCAACTACAAGTTAAAGGGTCATCATCTCATTGCACTTTTTAAAAGTTTATATACCTTACCTGGAGGTCATCCAACTATGGAGTTTCCTCAGGGTGAGACTTTTGATAGGTAGAAGGCATTGCCTCCTCTGCCAAAATACAAACACTAGAGTCTCAGTGTCTAACTCTTTGTCTAAGAAAGCCAAAGCATACCAATATTCTTAGTGTCTGTTGTTATCATATACATTTGTTTTTTTTTTCTATTTTTCCTTTTCTTTATGAACAAAATGCAAAGACCCATCTTTTCTCTGTTTAGAATACTTGTATTTTGGCTTAAAATGAACATCACTTGGGCTCTGTTCAAGGCTATCTTCCCTCTCTCTCAATGTGCACCACTCCTTTGTCTTTCCTTCTTTACACTACTCTCTCTCTCTCTCTGTCTCACTGTGAGTGAGTGCCATCCTTTCACTTTCTTTATGTTCTCTAGGCTGCTGCCCCTCTGTTATGGTACGAGTGAAGACCAACCTCTTGGTTTCTTTTTCTACTCTAGGTTGCTCCCCCTTTACAAATCATTGATCTTTAGTTTTACTTTTTCCCTTACTTAAAGTTCCCTGTTGCTTAACGCCTTTTCTTATGTGAGTTTTCTATCTTACATTAACAGAAAAGGGTTTAGAGCCTTCTCCAGGTAATTGGTTCTGCCTCTTTAAATTCACTATTGAAGTCTTTCTTATGGATAAGTTTCTCTTCCTCAAAGCTCTCCTGCAGATTAGAATTCTCCATTTTTTTGTGTTCGGGGGGTTCTATTTTAGCTTAAGCAATAGTTGTGTTCTTACTATAATGTTAGAGCCATGTTGTCTCATTTTCGTCCAGTTCAATGTTTCGGTTGTCAGATCCAATTGGATCCAGTCTCTGAGCCTTCCTTCTACCAGAAACTTTTGAATCCAAGACTCTGACTCCTCCCCTACCAACAATTCCCTCCTGTCTGTTTTATTCATATTGAGCTTGCTGACCATTCTAATTATGTTAACCAAATATGGAATGGAATAATAATCTAAAAACATTACATGCTTAGGAAAGGTGATGTGGAGCAAACAGACCAGATCTTAGTTGAGGTCTGTCCGAGCCCCAGAAGATAAAAATGGTAATTTGGAAGGGCAAAGGAGGGAGGGAGGGATGTTAAACCAGACAAATATGAGACAACACAGATCTAACATTATGGTAAGTACAGAACTTTCGTATCCTATGTTGTCTATTTTTGCCCAATTGAACATTTGGGACACATTCCCAAGCTGCCTAAAATAACCTGGGTAAACTCAAGGAAGGACATTCTTGAGAATGGCACAGCTAAAGGATGTGCAAACTCTAGATTACATATCCAACTTATAAGGATATATAAATGTGTAAATTGTTGACCAAGTTGCACTGGTGAAATGAGCCTTAGGTTTTGAATGCAAAGGCAATCCTCGAGTTTGATATATAAAAGAAATCCAACCAGTCTGTCAACCATTTAGAAAATGTGACTTTTGATACATGTTGTTCTAGTTTCATTTTGGAAAAGAAGACAAACAGCTGGTTTGACTTTCTAATATCTTTGGTAAGTTGTAAGTAACGTTTTAGCTGTCTGTGCATGTCTAACGTATGAAGCTTGTTTACCCTTATTTAAGTAATTCAGAACGAATGTCTGGTTAAGTGACTTGCTCAAGGTCATGACCATTAGCAAGAAATTGTTTCCAGCTGGGAGCCAATCATTACCCATTTAGAGCACTACTGTTTGGTTCCTTTGATTCAAATTTGTTTCAGATGAAAACTTTGGGAAAAAGGAAGGGTTTGCTCTCAATGACACTTTCTTTGTGTAAAATGAGAAAGGGTGGCTTGCATAAGAGTGCTTGTAATTCTGAAATTTGCCAAGCAGAGGTAATGCTAATCAGGAAGATGGTCTTCCAAGAAAGACACTTTTAAGCCGGCTGAGGCTGAAGGCTCAAAAATGTTTTGATTCAATGACTGAAGTAACAGTGTGATATCCCATGGAGGAACTGGGTCTCAAATGGAAGGTCTCAAAAAAAAAGATATCCTAAGAGAAGTCATTGTTACTTATGTGAAAATTTGAAATGGCAGCCATCTGAATGTTTACAGTAGAATAACTTGGATCCTGCTAAAAAATCTTTGAAAGAAAATTCAGTATCTATGCAAGAGAGGTTGAAAAAGGATCCAATCCTTTTGAGGATGCCCAAATAGAAAATCTTTTCTATTTGCTCTTGTAAGTCTTTTGGTTGAATCTTTTTGAGAAGAGATCATGTGGACCACTGGAAAAGACAGCCTGGTATCTCTGGCTATCATTAAAACTGGAGAAATCATTTGGTTAGTTTTAGGGTTTGGAGATCCCAAAGAGAAATTCTGGATGGGTGACTCAGCAGATCTATGATAGGATCCAGCAGGTACAGTAAATAAGGAAAAAGGAAGGGGAACCATACCTGATGTAGCCAGAAAGGGGCAATGAGGATCACCTTGGCCTTGCACTGTGTGGCTTTCTGTATGAATTTCATCAAATGAACAAAGATGGACTAGAGCATCTCTCAGTGGCTGTCCTTGTGGAGGGATGAGGGCCAAGTAGCTGCGACTTTTGTTGTTGAGGTAGGAGGTAAAGTGGTCAAAGCAAGGTTGATCCCAGCTGCTGAACATCTCTGTTGCCACTGTTTGAGAGACCACTCATGAGGTAACAGGATATACCTGCTCAACCTGTCCACTAGTATATTTGACATCCCAGGAATGTGTATTGCTACCAGAAAATGATTGAAAGACATTGCACACTGCCAGACTCGCATGGCCTTACGGCAAAGAAGATATGAATGTCTTCCACCTTGTTTGTTGCCGTACCATACCACTGAAATATTGTCTGTCTGGATGGAAATCACACCCTTGGGTAGGAAGTCCTGAAAAGCCTGCAATGCTAGGAGGACTGCTCTCATCTTCAAGTCACTGATGTGAAGTTTGACCTCAGTAGGTGACCAAGTTCCTTGAACTGTCTTCCCTTTGAAATGCCTCTCCACCCAAGAAGGGAAGCATCTGTGTTTGCTTTGGCATGGGGAACTTGTGGGTAGAAAGGTCTCCCTTCCACAACTGATGGAGAAGTTATCCACCATCCTATATGGTGTGTGCATATTTGAGTAAGATGGATTCTGGTGTGTAGAGAGTAGAGACACTGTGACCATTGGACTGACACTGTCCACTGTAATACTCTCTTGCTAATGGTAGTAATGTAATGGCAGAGGCCATCAGACCTAACAAACAAAGAATCAGTCTTGCTTGTGTGCACGGATGCAGAGTTACCTGACAGACCACCAGTTTTAATGACATAACTCTTGTAGTTGGAAGCGTGGCAATTTGTTAAATTTTATTGATCTGACATTGAATGAACTCTGTGTGTTGTATGGAGGGCAGTTTGCTCTTCATATGATTGATTGTTATCTATGACTGATCTGCAAGACAGAGAAGAAAAGTTTGTTGCTGTAACAGTAGATCCCTGGAGGTAGCAGTTAGGAGCCAAGCATCTAGATATGGGAAGACTTGGATTCCTTGTAGTTGTAGGTGAGCTAACACCACCACCACAATTTTGGTGAACACCCTTGGGGGGGGGGGGCTGTAGTGAGACCAAACAGCAGTGCTATAAATGGGTAGTGATTGGCTCCCAGCTGGAAACAGAGAAAACTCCTGGACTGCCTTCAAATTTTTATGTGGTAGTAGGCATCCTGAAGATCTGCAGAGCACATCCAATCATCCTTCCTCAAGAGAGGTATTATAGACTGTACGATGACCATCCAGAGTTCTGTCTGTTCGACAAATTGATTGAGGTGGCTGAGGTCCAATATTGTCCTGAGGTCCTCTATCTTTTCCAGGACTAAAAAGGACTTGTAATACACTCCAGATTCTAACTTATCAGGGGGACCTGTAGGATGATTCTTTTGTCTAGCAATTTTGACACTTCTGTTATCTAGCAATTTTGATACTTCTGTTGTTGTGGATTCCAGCTGATCAGATGGAGTAAAGGGAATCTTCAGTCTTTTGGAGGGGATACAAAAAAGGATATGGAATAGCCTCTGGTGATTATCCTTAACACCCAGGAATCAGAAGAGATGATTTGTCAGGCATGAGGATGTAAGGTTAAGCCAGCACATTGCAGTAGACTGGTAACCCTTCAGGGATGCTGGTAGGGTTTCTCAGTGAACAGCCCATGGAAACCCTGGTTCTGCAATCCACTTCTGTCTCTTGGGTGACATCCATTTGAATTGCTTCCTCTTCTCCCTTGGGAGGGCTTATCTCTAGGAGTGTCATGATGAAAACCCTGTGATTTTCTGAACCACATATTCTTACCTTTCCTTTGATTCCTGGAATACGATTTTTGTGGAGTGGAGAAATGGATTTCACTGGCAGACAGGGTCTTGCCATCCTGCTCATTTCTGGTAAGCATCTCGTTTTCTTTTTGTCCAAAAGCATGGAGCCATTAAAAGGGGCATTAATAAAGGACACCTTAAAGCTTTCCACAAAGTCACTAAGCTGCATCCAGGCATGGTGACGCATAGTAATGCTTGTACCAGCTGCTCTTGATGTGCCATCTGCTATGTCTCATATCAGGTGCATGGTAACATTGGAGGTAGATTGTAGGGTAGACATTTGGGTATTCACTGTCTTTTGGATGTCTGATGGCAATCTACCTGAAACAGACTTGGATACCTACTTGATCATGTCCTTTTGGAAAGAAGTCAAATGAGCAAGGTAATTCAATGCCTGAAGTACTGGTCACTGTTTGTTTTCCTAGTGTAGCCAATGCCCTGGACTCTCTGTTAGGATGATGGACATGTGAACTTTCTTCAGATAGTTCTTTCTTTGTGGCTGCTGCTACCATCATGGCATCTACTGAAGGGCCCTCAGACCAGTGTTTCCTGTCAAATATTATATCTGGCTTCTTTTGTGTTGGCTCTGTAAAATCAGGGTCCTTCCAAGCCTTCTGAGCTATAAGATCCATCAAAACATCAGGAGAGGGACCACCCAGGACACAGATGAACCAGACCCAAAGGCTTCAAGGAACACAGACTCATTTGAAGAAAGAGTTTCAGTGGACCATTCTCCCTTCTGCTTCATCAGTTCTAAGATGTCCCCAAATGTAATGCCTTATAGGGGGATATCGGGAATTCTTCTCCCTCATCCAATCTGTTTTTTCAGTAACCAAATCAGGCGAGGTGTCTGTGCGCTTCCATTTGCATGTCTGCTTTCACAGAACATGTCTCTGGTGCTCTGACAGAGACAAGTTGGGATCAGATGGGGAGCTCAAATGTTGATCTGTCTTAAAACTTATGGGTTCTGACTGTCCCTGTTGACTCAAATGAGAGGAATGAGGCACAGAATCCACTGAGAGTCAGGATGGATCTGACTTTAGTGCATGCAGCTGTCTTCTTAAATCAGCCAAGGTCCTTTCCACAGCCTTGAAATCCAACTCAGTCACTGTAGCTGAATAACTAATTTCTCTGTCAACTGACTCAGGATGTCTCTTGGATCCAATGAAGATTGGCTCAGAGGAGGACTGCAGACCTAAGCTGTCAATTGAAGCACCATGGAAGAGGAAAGGCTGTGAGAACATTGGTGTTGACTCCACTGTCAGTGCTTCAACCCTGATGCTTTCACTCTAGGTCTCATCTTGACCCAACAGCATTAGAGTCAAGAGAATAATGAATGTGGTTGAAGCTAAAGTCTCCAGGGTCATGTGCTGGAAGGGTTTGGACCTGTGGGAACCAGATTAAAGTAGTGGGCCAGTACATGAGCAAAGTGTGACAAGGTCAATGGGCCTGTTCCTGGACTTCTTCTGAGGGGCAGTGCCAGAAGGATGCCCAGTTTGACCTGTGTTCTCAAAAATGTTCTCACCATTTGATCAACTTCCATTTTGCTGAGAGTTCAGATAGATCTTTCAGACTTCGACAGTGAAGCCACAGACTCAAGTCTCTAAAGTAGCTTAGGTTGAAGGCTAGGCGAATGTAATCAAGGACTCATCAGACCTGGTGAAAAAGTAGATCTAGGAGAGGGAGTTCAGACCCGGGTGGTAGATGGATTTGACTACCTTGAAGTCTTAGGCCTTGGACCAGGACAACTGGTCAGATCCAGAGACCTTTTCCTGGATCTTTCTGCTCTCTATTCTTCTAATTTCTCCTCGTCAGTACTTTTCTCTATTATACTGCGGTGGTGGTGCTGCAGTAGCGTTGTCACCTCACAGTTAGACGTTGCCCATTCGATTCTCAGTTAGAGCGTCTTCTGTGTAGCGACATGCGTGAATGGGCATTCCTTCGTTGAAGGTTGTGCATTAGGCCCGGCAAGCCAGTACGTAAAAATCTACTGCCAATCATTAGCGGACCGGAGTTCTGCTGTGGCGACCCCTAACCGGGAAAAGCTGAAAGACACAAACAAAGTACTTTTCTCTATTACCTTTTCTCTGCGATTTTCTTTTGTCCTTTCTCTTTTTCCTTTCTCTTCTCAGTGTTTGGAGAAGAAGAAGATGGCCTAACATCAGAGGACATAGTGAAGGACCCTGTCTGTGGAGGAAGTAAGCCTTTGATTATTAATTTTTCCCTCCTGCCTTGGATAGTTCTGGATCCAAAGGCAGCACTGATTTTACAGTTTGCTTGAAGGTGAGAGGCACCCAAGCAATAAACAGAGAGGGAGTGAGGGTCTTAAGGAGGGATCTTGTGTCCACAGAGTGAGCATTTTTTAAAGCCTTAAGGGTTTTCAGACATTAGAAGACAAGCTACACTTAAGCTATCTATTACTCTATAACAAGGAGATCTACTCTAAGTATATAACTATATATAGTAATGTATCTATATAAACAACCATAAGTACACTAAAAGGGAAAAGGGAGCACACTATCCCACTAAAAAGAGAAAAACTAGAACTATGAATAGACACTATAGAAAATTCTATTAGAAAAACACTAAGCACACAGTCTTAAGGACTACAAATACTACCTATCAATCTAACCCTGAATTACAAAATATTGTATCCTAAATATGAAAAAGTTAAAGGGAGGAGTCAAGAGAATAAAAACTGTTAAAAAAGGCTTTCACTTATCAGGGTCACATAAGAGATCTCAGAAACATGTCAGGATGAACAGGCGGTAAACAAGATCTGAGGTAAATCAGAACAGAAGGAGGAATTGCGGGCAGGGGAGGAGTAAGAGTTTCTATTCAAAAGCTCTGGTAGAAGGTATCAAGGTTGGATCCAACAGGATCTGACAACCAAATGGCGGATCAGATGAAAACAGGCAACATCAGATTAGAAAGTTTAGAATTCTGCACAGATTCTGCATTTCCATACTTCTAACTTCATTTCTTTCCCTCTGACTGAGTGACTCATTCGCTATAACTCTGCTATTCATTTCTACTCCCTGCCCTGCAGCACTTTCAGGTTGCAATGACACTTCTGCTCCCTGCTTGGTAACACTTTCAGACTGCAATATTTTACTATGTAGCATCCTTCCTTCTACTAGTTCTGCTTTTTCAGCCTTCTCTGCTTTTGTTATATGCTGACATACCTTTTGAAATGGTGTATGTTCTTCTTTTCTCTGCATTCCTAACCAAACTGTTGTACCTTTAGGGCTTTCAAACACTATTACTTGTTTTTTGTTAGATTCATATACCATTATGAGTGCTTCTGATGGATCACCATTCCGCCATACAAACACACGTGCATGCTGCGCACCACACACACACACACACACACACACACACACACACACACACACACACACACACACACACACACACACACACTTTTTTCTGAAGTTAGAGGTGTATCTTTAGGCTTATTCACCTGCTAGCTCCTTTCCTCATACTAAGTTTGTGTGTCAAAAGGATTACTTTCTTCCCATTCAGTACAACATTTTTTAAAGAGGAGGAATCTTTTTCTATTATCATATTATGTGTTAAAATAGGAAGTACAAAAACAAGACAAACTCACTTTCCAAACTTAGTTTGTATATTTTCTTGAGTAATGAGTTAGTTTTTCCTGTTTCCATGTATGCATACCATTCTAACTGCTTTTTAATAACAGACTCCTTTTTTATACACATACTATGATTTTATAAGTGTTACTGTGTTCCCTGAATCTAGTAATCACTACAGCTCACTGCCACCAAATAAGACATTGCATTTAACTAACTTTGCAGGAACACAATAGCAGATGCAACTCTTCTTGTGGACAGTCTATCACATTCCATAGGTTTATATCATTAGTAGCCTGCTTTTCATTAGTTACAGTTATCAGAGACAGAACAGTATTACTACTATTGGTACAAAATCTAGCTATGTGTCCTATTTCCTATAATTAAAACAAGAGTGTGTCTACAACTGATACCTTTTATCTGTTCAGTTTTTAACGGTTTCATTACATAACAATCGCTCTACCAGTGCAACAACATTTCCAGTATCATTAGGGTCATTTGAAACACTTTTGTAAAGTAGCAGGCAAAACTCTTAACATTTATCAATGGCTAACATTTTTATCATTCACTTTTTGGATTTTGACCCTCAGGATCTAGCCACAATACAAATAGGTTCATAGGTTCATACTAGGCTATCTGCCCAAGGGCATTTATAAGCCTAGCCCATAGTTATGTGGCTTTCGCCACTCCTTTAGTTTGAATAAAAACTATGCCTATCATTTTTCTGTGCCTCTGTCAAGCAGTGACACTGAAGTAATCCCTGGGGTATATCTGCGATCTCCCATCCATTGGTCAAGATTCCTCTTGAACAAGACCAGCGAGGTGCTCTGCCTCACATGTACTGGGATTTTGTTCCACAGCATAGGGAGTCTCTGGGTGATGAATCTGTCCCTCCAGCACGTTCTATTTATAACCGTGTCAAGGTTTAAGTCTCCCGCCCTTGTGGTTCTGAGGGATCTAGATTTTTTGAGGTGAAGCATATTCATCAAATCTGGGTTTGACATGGCCTTATATGTCAGGCACAGGTCACCTCTGAGCAAGCGGTATGAGACTGAATAGAGCTGGAGTTCTTTCAGTCGGGCAGCATAAGACATATTTTGAGACCCTTTATCCTTTTGGTGAGGAACTTTTGGGGCCTTTCAAGCTGCAGCAGGTGTCTGGTCAGATACATTCGAACGGGCATTGTACTCAATCATAGGTCTAATGAGTGATGAGTACAGGGGACGATGACCTCCCTTGATCTAGGTGTGAATCCCTTCATGATCAGGTGGGCGATATAGAAGGTTTTCCTAACTACTTTAGCAACATGAGTGTCAAGCGAAAGGCTACTGTCAACTTGGGTCCCCAGATCCCTGGTGACTTTTCTGTGCTCAGTGGATTGCCACCTATATGGTAGCTAGGGGTAACCTTGTTTTTCCCAAAGGGTATGACTATGCATTTTTTGGCGTTTAACTTCAGGCCATGGCTCTGGCACCAGTTATCCGTTTCTGTGAGGCCCTTCTGGAGGATATCTGTGTCAGATGTGTTTTCGACTATGGCCCAGTTTGCAGTCATCTGCAAACTTTGTCAGCCATAACCCTCCTGTGTTTGCTTGTACTTCAGAAAAGTAGATGCCAAACAAGAGTGGACCCAGGACTGAGCCTTGTGGGACACCACTTGTGACAGGCTTTGAGTCTGACATGGCTCCAGCAACTCTGACCCTGTGGGTTCTGTCACTTAGCCAGTTTGAAACCCATCTTGTGATGTATGGGTTTACATTCAAGCTGATGAGTTTTTCGATGATACCTGAGTGGGGTATTGTGTCGAAGGCCTTTGCCAGGTCAAGGTAGGCTGTATGGACTGCCTTTCCTCATCAATGGCCTTGGTGACTGTCTCAAAAAGTCAACCAAGTTTAAGAGGCAGGATCTGCATTTGACAAAGCCAAACTGGGTTGGATCCAAAGTCTGCAAGTTCCCTATGTCTTTATTTATGAGTTCCATTATGATCCTCTCCATGGCTTTGCAGATAAGGCTTGTCAAGCTAATGGGGCAGTAATTTCCAGGGTCTGTGGAGGCACCGCCTTATGAAGTGGGACCACAGTCCGTGCGCCACTCCTTGGGTACGTATCCTGAGGTGAGGCTAAGATTAAACAGCTGTCCTAACTGTGGGTTTAATTCCTCGTTGAGTTCATGAAGCACACAGCCGGGGACACCATCCGCCCCCGTGGTTGCTGTGTTTTTGCCTTAGTGAGGGCAGTTCTCACCTGGGCATTGGAGATGTTTGGGGGGCTACAATCCTCTGGAATAGATATCTCTCCTTTTGGGGGGGGGGGGAGAAGTTTGCACTGAACCTGTCAGCCAGTATGTTAGCAATGTGTGTAGGTTCAGTAATTTTCACATCATTTTGAACTAATTCTGAGCATATCTGGGTGTTTCCTCCTAGGTTTCTAACATAGCTAAAGAAGGCCTTATGATTGTCTTTAGAGTCCTTGGCGATTTTTCTCTCAAAATTTGCCTTGGATGATTTTATGAGAGCTCTTAGTTTTTTACTTATAATGATCAAAGGTGTCTTACCTTTCAAGGATTTTGCTCTATCTTGTAGTAGCTTCCTCCTTTTGTTGTAGAGCTTGTTTATGGCTGGGGTCCACCAGACTGGATGCTTGCCTTTGGTACAGAGAGTCTTAGTTTTGTTTGGGATTGCCTGATCCATGCAGTCCTGTAGGTGCTGGTAGAAGGCATTTGTAAGTGATTCAGCGGTTTGAGTAATGTTTACCACTGGCTCAGGGGCCTTAAAGGAGACCACACTAGTTTTTAGAAGTGTGAAATCGGCTTTTGAGAAGTTTTTCACTATGGTCTTTTTTGTTTCAGGTGGGGGCGCGATGAGGACCTCCAACGAGATTAGTTTATGATCTGATCTCACCAGTGAGGGGTATACTTCCGGTGTTGAACATTTTGATCCCATGTTCGTGATGATGAGATCAAGTATGTTTTCTCCTCTTGTGGGGATGGTGACTAGTTGTTCCATGGCATTTGAGTTTATGAACTCCAGGAATCTTTGGGTTTGAGTGTTCGGGCTTGAGTAGTGTTCCCAGTCTATATTAGGGTAGTTGAAGTCACCTAGTATGATGGTGTTTGGAGATACATTTATCCCCTCCAATGTTTTCAGGAAGGCCATGTGAGTTTCCTGAGTTTGAGAGGGTGGCCTGTAACATGCTACAAATTGCAGAGCAGTCTTGCCTATGGTTAATTGCACCTGGATGGTCTCCGATGCATCGCGGCGTTGCCACCAACCTTGAGGTGTGGGTGTCCTTTATGAATATGGACACCCCTCCTTTCTTGGTGTTGTCCGGATTTTGGGGCCGAACGCATGATATGAGGTGAAACCTGTTAGTGCTGGGGTGCTCTCAGGAGCCTTGAACCAGGTTTCTGTCACAGCACAGACATCGATGTTCTCCATATTGAGAAGGGCCTCGAGTGCGTGCATCTTGAGATTGAGACTTCTGGCATTGAGCAGCATTACCCTTAGTTTTTTCCTTTTTGGTGTTCTAGGGTGGTAGGTTTAGAATTTGAGCCTTGCCTAAAAAGGCACTATGGGGTGGCAAGAGCCTTTGCCAATATCCGAAGCCCAGGGTGACAGGTGCAAGCCATCCCTTGCGAAGCAGCGTGGCTTGTCCAGCATGTCATCCCAGGCAGACAGACATTGGATCCCTTTGAATGACACCAGAATTTAAGCCAATTATTAAAGCTGATCATCTTATCACTGTATTGTGGCATCATTCTAGGTGAAGGTAGGATACTGCTCAAGGTCAGGGTCATACCTGCCTGGGCTACATAATCAGAGAGCTCCTCGATGTCCCTTTCATGTAGTCCAAGGAGGTACATCTCAGGTCGTTGACACCAGCGTGGACAATGACTGAGTCGTACTTGTACCTGCTGTTGAGAGACCTGAGTGCTTGCGTTATGTGGCGGATTCTAGCCCGACAGGCAGCTTACTGTGACCTTCTCCTTACTCAGTCTGGTGAGCGGGACGTCAGTGTGTCTGACTATGGAATCACCAATGACAAGTGTGTCTGGCATTTTGTTTGGCCTTAAGGGCTGTGACTGTTTGACACTCTGACTGTGTGGTCTATGTGTTGCATGTGTTGGGTCGTGAGGTGGTAGTTGTTTGGGTGTCTGCTTTGGTGGCCTCTGCTGTTTTGGTAAATTTTTGATCAGAGCCTCCGAGTATGTCTTTGTGTGAGTATGTGTATGATTTGAAGTTGTGATGGTACCATGTGTGACTGGGTATGTATTGTGTGTGGTTACCTTCTCCTCCTGTCTGGTCTTGCCAGTCCTATGTTGAGAGAGCTCAGCCTCCAGTTTGGTCGTATAGTTGCATCTCTCGCATGTATTTGTGTTTTGTGGGAGAAGGAGAGGATTGTTCAGTGTACATGAGGCAATTGTAACATTGCCTCAATATTCCCAGGTTCACCAGTTGAGCTGGAGAGGACACTAGCAACTGATCCTCGACATACTAGAAGTAGTAGATAAAGAGACTTTCAAAGGACTCCGGGGGAAGTGGGTTTTAGGCTGGTGGGGTACTATCTATAATAAGAGTGCTTTATCAAGGTGCAAGTACTGTAGGAGTAAGTGCTAGGCTTTACAGATAGAGAATAGTCTACTTGGGAATCAAGTAGAGATGAAATTTTCAGTTATAGGATATGCTGGTTAGATCAGCAGTACAGCTCGAGGAAGGTAGTTCTAAGGGAAAATTTGAAGAGTGGAATTTAGATGTCCCGAATAGTTTAACCTTGTTTAACTGCCGCTGCTCTTGTGTGCAACAGTGGCAACTGCGTGCTAATGCGCATTTAGCGTGTTTTATAGCAGGGGGCTGAAGGGAGCTAGGAATTGGCCCAAAACGACCAATGGACTACTAGTTTCTGGCTGAAACTTCACCAAATCGGACAAAAAGGCCACTCAGTGCTACCCACTCCCACTGGTAAGCAAAGAAACTTCCCTCCTTCCTAATAAGGCAATGGATCAGTAACAGGAACTAAAAACAAAGCCCAGGGATCAGCAACTCTGAAACTGGACTACTCTAGTTCAGTAAGGCGGGAAAACAAGAGATTTTTTTGTTTTATTACAGAGATAAGGAAAAAAACAGACAGTAAATGCTATAAATGCTGTAAATCGGCTAGCGCACTTTAGTGTGTAGCCTACAGAAACAATTTGCAACAATTAGTAACTTAAAGTGCAATAAACAGTGTAAAATGCAGAAATCACTTAAAGTAGCAGTAAAACAGGCGAAATGCAGTCGCTAGCTTAATAACAGTGGGAAAGCCACGAATAAGAAGTTATGTACCTACCATAACGTTCCATGTTAGTTGTCTTCTCTCGCCTTCTTTCTTGCTTGATGGGTTCGGAGCCGATCCTCGGCTCCGACTCGGCACTTGCTTTAGCTCGAGAACTCCTTTTACCAGCTCGAGGCAGCCCCATATCCCATGATGCAAGGCAGGAAGTACCCAGATCTCGTTTGTTGACAAAAGGGCAATAACACCAAGCATAACATACTTCCCAAAGGAAGAAGAAACTTACAGATGGAAAAAGGACCAGGTCTGAATGGTCTTTAGCATAACAGTTTCTTATACAAGGTCTGTCCAGGCCAGGGGGAAGGAGGGAGGGTGCAAGAAAGAAGGCGAGAAGACAACTAACATGCAACGTTATGGTAGGTACATAACTTCTTAATGTTAAGTTGTCAATCTCGCCTTCATTCTTGCTTGATGGGACCGTCCCTAGCACCTCTATCCTGGGTGGCTCAATGGAACAAACTCTTGAGGACTGTAGAGCCAAAACTGGCTCTGTCCCTGGAGGCCAAGTCCAATTTGTAATGGGAAACAAAAGTGTGAGGAGTGGCCCAAGTGGCCGCTGCACAAATAGTGTCCAAAGGTAGTCTAGCTTGAAAAGCTGTAGAAGTAGCTAAACTCCTAGTTGAATGTGCTTTAGGTTTTGAGCACAGCTGTTTTCCCCTGATCGTATAAATTTCAGTGATGACCGAAGAAAGCCATCTGGACAAAGTCACTTTAGAAACAGGTAGGCCTTTTTTATTATCCGCATAGGAGACAAAAAGTTGATCAGATTTTCTAAATTTTTGTTCTGTCCAAATAATATCTGAGCTGACGGTGGATGTCAAGATAATGTAGCTTTTGTTCAGCTCTATCTGAATAGTTAGGAAAAAATACGGGGAGATCAATGGATTGATTCAGATTATTTTTTGAAGCGACCTTAGGTAAAAATGATGGATTAGTTCTCAAAGATACTCTGTCTTTGTGAAAAATCAAATAGGGGGGTCGAACCGAAAGAGCATGAAGTTCAGACACCCTCCTGGCAGATGTAATAGCCACTAGGAATAAAGTTTTCCAAGAAAGATATTTCAGGGACAAGAAACAGCTGGCTCGAAGGGGAAGAATCAAGGATGTCAGCACTAAATTTAGATCCCACTGAGGAGGAGGATTCCTGATTGGAGGCTTTAGTAGGAAAATTCCTTTCAAGAAGGCCCTGCAGAGCCTATGGGACATAATATTATGATCTGCTATCCCGACATGAAAATTAGAAATAGCAGCCAACTGAACTCTGACTGTTGAGGAAGAGGAGCCTGCATGAAAAATCTCTGCTAAGAAGTCCAGAACTGCCTGGACAGGGGCAGTAAAAGGATCAATATTTTGGGCCTTAGCCCAATAAGAGAAACGTCTCCATTTGCTTGTATAAATCCTCCTGGTAGAGGATTTTAGTGAAGCTACTATGATATCTCTAACTGGGTTAGAGATCAAAGGAAGCCTGGCTAAGGAAGGAAGTGGAGCAACCATGCTGTGAGGTTGAGAGAAGGGATTGACCGGTGCAGCTGACCGGATTGGTGAATCAGTAGATCTGGCACTGGGTCCAGATGCCACGGCTGCACCAAAAGGTGACGATGGAGGAACGGGAACCAAACTTGTCGAGGCCAGTAAGGGCAATGAGAATCAATTTGGCTCTCAAACGGTAGCTTTCTGTATCACCTGAGGGATCAGAGGACATGGAGGAAAGCCATAAAGGAGGCCCTGGGGCCAAACCTGGGTCAGGGCGTCTCTGGGGATGGCCTGATAGAGGAAGAGGCTGAAGAAGTGTGGACATTTGCTGTTTTGGGGGGTAGCAGAAAGATCGCAACATGGACGACCCCATTCCAGAAAAATCTCTTCCGCTATGGATTGCTTGAGAGACCACTCGTGAGGCATGAGAATAGCTCTGCTCAATCTGTCCGCTATAATGTTGGTTTTCCCAGGGATATGCGTTGCTACCAGAAACCGATGAGAGGAGATCGCCCATTGCCATAGTCTGAGCGCTTCTCGACACAAGGGGTAGGACTTGGTTCCGCCCTGTTTGTTGATATACCAAACTACAGACATGTTGTCTGTGAGGACTGCAATTGTCCCTACGGGAAGAAAGTCGTTGAGGGCTTGCAACGTTAAAAGCACTGCTCTCATCTCCAGGACATTTATGTGCAGATGGTACTCGAACGGTTGCCATGTCCCATGAACCATCCTGCCCTGATAATGACCCCCCCACCCGATCAGGGAGGCATCCGTGGTGACAGTGGCTATCGGGGACGGAGGAACAAAGCACCTGCCTTGGTGAACCTGAGACGATGTGATCCACCAAGCAAGATGTTCTTTGCATGTTTGTGTCACCAGAATCTGGTGACGCATTGAGAGTTGCTGGTATGACCACTGTGTGAACAGCATCCACTGAAGGAGGCGCATGTAGAATCGAGCCAGGGGAAGAAGAGTAATGGCCGCAGCCATGAGACCTAATACCTTTAGAACCATTCTGGCCTGTACCTTCTTGCTGGCCAGAATGATCCTGACATGAGTCTGAATGTCTGAAACTCTTTGTTCTGTAAGGGTAGCTGACATCCGAACAGTGTTTAAGTTTGCCTATGAAGGTAATAGACTGGCAGGGCGATAAGGATGACTTTTGAAGTTGACTGAGATGCCCAAATGAGAACAAAGGTCTATTGTGTAATCCCTGGCTTGTATAAGCTGATGCCTGGTGGTGGCTGACAGGAGCCAGTCGTCGAGATACGGAAACACCTGGAATCCTTGACGTCTCAGGTGAGCCGTGACCACTGCCATGCATTTGGTGAACACTCTGGGGCTGTAGTGAGACCAAAGGGCAGGGCTCTGAACTGGAAATGACTGGACCCCAGCCGAAAGCGGAGAAATCTCCTGGAGCGTCTGTGAATTTTGATGTGATAGTACGCATCCTGAAGATCTATTGAGCACATCCAGTTGTCCTTCTGTAAGAAGGGCAGAATTGACTGAAGAGTGACCATTCGAATCTTGTCTTCCTGACAGACTTGTTGAGTCTGCTGAGATCCAATATTGGTCTCCAGTCTCCGTCTTTTGGGGACCAAAAGAACCTTGAGTAGATTCCGGCTCTGAATGGTCTATTGTAACTGGCTGAATGGCTCTTTTGCAGTAGTTTTGCGATTTCTAACTCTGCAATGTCCCTTAGACCGGTGGTACATCTGGAAGGGAACTTGAGGGAAGGGACTTTCCTCGAAAGGAATTATGTAACCCTTGGATATGATCGACTGTACCCATCTGTCTTGAGTGAGGGAATGCCAGGCTTCTGGGTACAGTGATAATCTTCCCCCGACTGCCTCCAAGGAGGGACAGCCGGGCAACACCTCAGGGATGCTGAAAAGGCTTCTCAGGAAGAGTCTCCCTGTTGCCCTGGTTCTTGGACCTCCTCTGCCTCTAGAGCGTCTGTTGTTGTTACCCCTCTGCCTCTAGGGGTAAACTGACCACGTGAATCCGGCGTGACTCCTTGGGATTTACGGAACCACATCTTCCCACCCTTCTGTCCTTTGGGATAAGGCCTAGAAGGGGTGGAATACGGACTCCAACAGCAGAAAGAGTCTTGCCGTCCTGCTCACACCTGGTCAAGGTCTCCTTCACCTGAGGGCCAAACAAAACTGACCCATCAAAGGGAGAATTTGTGAAGGACGCCTTAAAGGGATCCAAAAATCACATAGCCGCATCCAGGCTTGGCGTCTAAGAGCCACACCTGTGCCTGCGGCTCTACTCGCTCCATCCGCAGCATAAGATATTAGCCGCATGGAGGAGTTAGCAATGGAATTGAGGGTTCCTAGCTGCGAAGCAATCTTTTCTTGGGCCCCTGCAGCTGTAGGATCCTGAACTACTTCTCCCAGCTCCTTCAGGATATCTCTCTGGAGTCTGGTGAAGTGACAAAGATAATTCAGCGAACGCATAGCAAAGGTCGCTGAGGAAAACATCCGCTTGCCGTACCTATCCATGGTCCTAGAGTCCTTATTAGGAGGATGGACGGGCACGGAAGGATCTGCAAGTTCCTTTTGGTGGCCGCAGCCACCACCATGGCATCAGCAGGGACACCTTTGGTAAGGAA
Organism: Protopterus annectens; assembly: GCF_019279795.1. Taxonomy (NCBI): domain Eukaryota; kingdom Metazoa; phylum Chordata; order Ceratodontiformes; family Protopteridae; genus Protopterus; species Protopterus annectens. Next base: position 1,954,262,667 of record NC_056731.1, read on the forward strand.
TTGTTTGTCACTAGGGGCAGTGATAAATTTAGAAGGCCTCCTAGGGACTGGCTCTACAGAGTCAGGAGCTGTCCACGCCTTCGTGCAATAACCTGCATAAGGGGTCGAAGGCGGAGACACCCAGGAGGTGGAGGGCCGAGATCCAAACGCCTCTAGGTATACTGACTCATCCTCAGAGGGATTGTTGGTGGGCCAGTTTCCCTCTGTTTCAGAAGTTCTAGGATGTCTGAGAAGGAGACATCCTCAGAGGGGGATCTAGGGGATCCCTCTGACTCATCAAAGTCAGTATCCGAAGTGACAGACTCAGGAGTCTACATGCTTCCTCTTACAAGTCCTCTTCCTAGGAGGATCTCCGGAAACATCAGGAGAATCCTCGGAAGAGGAAGAAATTCCCAATGGGGAAACCTGAGGCGGAGGATCTCTGGGTCCTGTAGCAAGAGAAGTGGCAGAGATGTCAACAGGTACAATAGAGGGAGGAGCTACGGGAAGAGACTGCTGACTGATACCAGTGGCCAGTACACTCTTCATCACCTCGAATGCTCCCCTCCCAGGCAGGTCCGAGAGAACCCGCTCCAAGAGCTAGGAACTCCAGGGGCCACCGAAAAGGAAGTCTCCGAGGCAGATGTCGGAGCCGAGCTCACCAAGGCCGAGGCTCCAAGGGGAAGAGCGGGCTCGGACAAGGGTCGATGCCACTCACCCCTCGGAGGAGACCATGGAAGCCCGACCACGAATCCCTCTAAGGAAGAGGAGATAAGAGTAGGGGCTGAAGGGACAGAAGGAGGTATCCGTCCTCCAGCCGTAGCAGTAACCATGCCCAAAGACTCCAACTCCAAACTCTGGGGTAGAGTCGAAGGAGGAACAGTAACGGGGTGTGGACCAACAGTCGTCTGCTGAGACGGACTGTGTAGCATTTGGGCCAGTACCTGTGACTTGAGCAATCTACTGACCACTCTCTCTAGGTCATGATCTGACAACCTGGATGACCTTGAAGATCGGCTCCGATGGCTCCGCTCCGATAGAAGAGGCGAAGCCGGAGCCGAAAGTATCGGCTCCAAGGAAGGAGACCTCGACCTCTTCCTGGAATGGGCCATCGGAGCCGATACTACTGATCCTGTCGGCACCGATTTCTCGGAGCCGGCAGAACGTCTCGATGTATCGGCTCCAGCCGGAGCCGATACAGCTACCAAGGTAACGGTGTCAGAGCCGATCGGAGCCGACACCGATGCCTGTGCCACATGGGTGTCGGAGCCGATCGGAGCCGACACCGATGCCCGTGCCAAGTGGGTGTCGGAGCCGATCAGAGCCGACACCACAGTGGTCAAAGCAGATTCGGCACCGATAGCCATCGGCGCCGAAAGCTTTGTGGATCCAGAATCGGCTCCAGCCAGAGCCGATCTCGACTCTATACGAGTCGGAGCCGAGGCCGCAGGCTTAGAAACAGAAGCCTGGGCTTTGGCAGTTTTGGTTGATTTTTGTGGGGCCGACTTAGCCGGAGAGCCCTCCGGTTTAAGAAGACCCCTGAGAATCAACTTATTGCGTCTCTCCTGCAGGACTCTCTGGCTGAAGGAGTGACAAATAGCACAGGAGTCCTGCAGGTGAAGAGGGCCCAAACAGTACAGGCAAGAAGTGTGACCGTCTGTCAGAGACATCTTCTGACAGCACGAGTCACACTTCTTAAAACCTGAAACCCTCTCCTTAGACATGGTGCCTAAACACAACAGACACACACACCAGTCAAATTAAATTAAACTAATACCAAGAGGTATTTAGTAAAAAACACCAACACACACACCCTAACAGGGGGGGGATGGGATAGGGAAAATTGACTGACTAAAAATTAAAAGAGACAGGGATTTCTGTCAGAAAAAGGTTAATTTTAAAATTAAACTATCAAAAATTAGTTTTAACTAAAAAAAGGGGCTTAAATATCACAAATGTGAACAACTTACCAGGAGCTGGTAAAGAGAAGACCTCCCAAGCGGCAAACGAGATCTGGGTACTTCCTGCCTTGCATCATGGGATATGGGGCTGCCTCGAGCTGGTAAAAGGAGTTCTCGAGCTAAAGCAAGTGCCGAGTCGGAGCCGAGGGATCGGCTCCGAACCCATCAAGCAAGAATGAAGGCGAGATTGACAACTTAACATAAATACTTATATCTGGTAGAAAGTCACTCTTTTAGCTCTCTGCTGCTTGGATCACTCTGCAGGCCACCACGAGGATCTGTGCTGAGTTGGTACAAGCTGGAAAACGCGTGTTTAGCGTGTTTTATAGCAGAGGCTGAAAGGAGCTAGGAATTGGCCCAAAACGACCAATGGACTACTAGTTTCTGGCTGAAACTTCACCAATTCGGACAAAAAGGCTGCTCAGTGCTTCCCACTCCCACTGGTAAGCAAATAAACTTCCCTCCTTCCTAATAAGGCAATGGATCAGTAACAGGAACTAAAAACAAAGCCCAGGGATCAGCAACTCTGAAACTGGACTACTCTAGTTCAGTAAGGTGGGAAAACAAGAGATTTTTTTTTTTTTTACAGAGACAAGGAAAAACAGACAGTAAATGCTATAAATGCTTTTAGCGGCTAGCACACTTGAGTGTGTTAGCCTACAGGTAAAATTAAGCAACAAATAACTTTTTAAGAGTGCAAAACAGTTAATCAACACAAAAACAGTTTAAATAGAATGCAGAGCTGTATAAACAGGCTTAGATGCAGTCGCTAAGCAGTAAATATTCAAAAAGCCAGAAAAAATACTTAAATCAGTTATAGCAAATACAGTTATAACAAATGCTCTGAAATATACTGTATATTTCCAATATATTTGAGAAGGACAGTCAGAACACAAGAAGGTTCAGGCGAAAAAGAAAAAAAAAAGTTTTGTTTTACTTTTTGAAAAGGGAAAAAGGAGGAACAGAAGGCCTTATCAAATGTTCTCTCTGTATTAAGAAGAATGAGCTAATGACACTAGACTGGGAGGTGTGTCACAGTAGGGGCGGGCAACTGCAAAGCCACCAAGTATAAGAGCAACACACCAACAGGGAGGGAGGGTGGCACAAAATAGCCTAAGAAAGCACTACAGAGTCAAATGAAAGTTTTTAAACAGATAAGGATTTGTGAAGATTCTGAATAGACAAAGTGCTTTATATATATTAAATTATAAAAACAGTAATCTGTAAAAATAATCAAAAGATACTTATATTTTGTAGCTCAGTTGCAGTCAAACAACTTCTCCAGCCTGCACTGTGTGCAAAGACACCAAAGTTAGGGCAAGACCAGATCAACAACTTTTTTTTTACAAGAACACAAAAGAACCAGCCCCCACTAGCCAAGAGATAATTACACAGAGTTTTAAGTCACATAAATGAAAGCTTACTGTTTTGTTAGGAGAAATATACAGGTTTGGAAATTGTGAGCTTGAGTCTCAGGAGTAACGCCAACTCTGACTAACAGTGCAAGTTTCACTGATACAGTTCTTTCATGTCCAAGAATCCTTTTAAATGATCCCTAGTTAGCTGGGCTGGGAGGATGATTCTAATAGGTATGCCTCATGGTCTTCTTCCCTGGTTATTTGTTTCATTGATGAAACTGTCTTTGGCATGGCCTTGTATTTAACAATTACCACCATCCCCTCAACTGCTGCAGCAACAGCAATGGTCTGTCACAGTTATCCCATAGTCATCATCTTGGCAAAAGGATAGACAGACGTGCACTCCATAAAACTCTTCAAGCATGCTCCACTGCAATGCTTTCCCTTCAGGTGGAAAATATGTTCAAACAAATGACCTTTTTATAGCAGTCATGAAAACAGTTGTCAGAATATACAAAATACATCCACAAATGTGGAATATAAAATCAACAGAGACAACTGCTGTGTAAAATAATGTGGTTTTATTGCAGTGAAAAATATAAAAATGCATATTCTTCCTAAATAATTACATAGAATGACAAAACAAATTCAAATGCATTTAATCACAGTCCCATATGGTCTTTCTGAGGTTCTTAGCAAGGTACAGTTGTGTAATTAAAATAACCATAACAGTGGATGTTTGAATGATCACTGCTGCAGTACCCTTAGCTATATGGGTTATACTACATAGGATATAACAACCGACCAGCTTATAAAGCTTTAAGGCATAGTTAGTTCAAGGTGATCTGACAAAGAAAAACACATTTGGGCACAACCACCTTCAAACCTTTCATGCCAACAGAGAGAGGGTGGCTGAGCCCTGAAATGACAATGCTATGAAGAAAAAAAATAAAAGTCCACACCCTGCCATAAACAACACACAAAAAAACACAAGGGGAATGGAGGGAGGGAATGGCTACTGCACTACTGATCATATTAACATCTACTGGTACAGTAAGTTTACTTACACAACTGTACTATGTTCATCATATTGGCCACTGCTACAGTAACCTTAGCTGTATAGGTAGATTACCCTAGTGTATTACATTTGGAAGGTGGAAGAGGATGTGTCCAGGAGCCCCTGGAGAATGGCCCTAGCAAAGCCTGACTAGACCTAGAGTAGGAATCAAGCTTATTGTGCTTTATAAAAGTATATGCAGCGAACCAAGCTGCAGCTTCTAAAATACTTCCAGAATCTAGCCTTTTCTAATAAGCCAAAGATGAAGCCCTGGTGGGTCTTCAGCCTGCCTAGAACAGTTTCATTGTGATGAGCACAACAAAGGGTAATAATAGCCTGTGGACATTCAAGGCATGGAGTATTCTTTCTCCTTCATTTTTAGGATAAGGAAAGAAAGCAGGGAGATGGATAGTTTGGCATAAAGTAAACTTAGATACCACTTTAGACATAAAAGAAGGATTAGTTCTGAAAGAAACCCTGTCTGTGTGGAAAATGAGATAAGGTTGACTCACCATAAAAGTTTACAACTCAGATACCCTTCTTGCAGAGGTCAGAATAATCAGTAAACTGTTTTTCATATCAAGAACCTCAAATCAGGCAGGTTAGCTGGTTCAAATGAAGCAAGCATTAGGTTCTCTAACATGAAATTAAGATCTCAAGGACATGTCACTTGTTTTCTTGGAGGCCTCTTATGCAAAAACCCTTTCAAAACCATTTTGGAATGAGAATGCATTGAAAGAGGATGATCCATGGGCAAACATGCTAATATAGCCAATAAATGAACCTTGATGGAAGAATAAGAAAGGCCATAGAATAGTGACTTATACAAATATTGTAAAATCATGTTGTTGGCACCAACTAGAAAACCTTTCCCATTTACTAATATATGATTTTCCAGTACCACACTTTCTTGCCTCCATTAATACCTGCTGCACATCATCAGCAAGCAGATGCCTAAAGGGAATTAAGACCCTATCATCCAGGCAGTCAACTGAAATTGATTGGGAGTGGGGTGTATAAAACATCCCTGTTCCTGTGTGAGTAGACCCAGTTGTTACGGAAGCTTGTGGTAATTGCCCCTGGCCATTTCTAAAAAAAAGGGAGAACCACAGCTGCCTGGGCCAGAAGACAGTCACCACAATGATCTTAGGGGATTCCATCTGAAACTTCAGAAGTACCCTGGATATTACTGGAAAAGGTGAAAAAGCATACAGGAACATTGCTGTCCAAGGAAAAGAAGCAGCATGTGTCTTCCAGGACTTTTTCATTGGAGTCCTGCTGCAGAATCTTGCCAATGGATTGTTCAGAGAGGAAGTCAATAGGATTACTTGAGGAACTTCCTACAAATGGATTACATCTTGGAAAACTCCCTGATCTAGTTACCATTTGTGAGGGTCTGCCCTCATCCTGTTCAACTTGTCTGCCACACAATTTTGCTCTGAGGGAATGTAAGACACCTGTAGAGTAAGACTGTGCTGTGAAGATATATATCCCAAGCTAACATAGCTAGTCTGCAAAGGGGGTTCAACCTGGTTCCCCTTTGCTTGTTGATGTGCCACCTGATTGTGGTATTGCCTGTAACAAAATGTAGAGGTCCTGGGGACCAAAGATGATTCAGAGGGTTGAGTGCCTTGATCATGGCAAGCACCTCTATTATATTTATCAGATTGCATCTGTCCTTGTGTCCCGCACTCCTTGCAGTTTTATCACTCCTAAGCAAAGTATGAGGAGTCTGTGGTGACTGAAAACTTTAAAGCAGGAGGGGGAAGAGGAGAGCCAGATTTAAGAATATTTGCCATACCTGTCAACTGTACAGATTTTCACAAAATGTCCAGATTTTTGCCTATATTTTTGATCTGTTCCTCATAAAATTTGTGAATTTCTGGCAAATGACTGGGATGATTTGAGGACTTAAAGTCACTAAATAATGATATACATTTGCATTTCAGACTTTATATCTTTCAGGAAAATGCATGCTAGGACAAATCCGGTTATTTTAGCAACTTTCTAAGTTTATAAGAGCAACTTTTAAAATATGTCCCTATTTTTGGGCCTTCCCCCCATTCTGTCAGGCTTTGTTCAGAGTTTTTGTGCTAAGAGGTATGTTGTTGTCTCCACCAAGTGATTTCTCTTCTGTCAAATCTCAGCACAGCAAAGAGACTTGGGATACTACTGTATCTTGCTTATGTGGAGTCTTGCCAGGGTTGTCATGAGAATCATAAATGCCATGAGACCCAAAATCCTGAGGTATTCCCTCATACTGAATGAAGTCTTAGTGAAAAACCTTAGAAACAGTTCTAGATAAAGATTTATATTTTCCTGTGAGATAAAAGCTCTTTGAACTGAAATATTTAGCTGACACCCCAGGAACGGAACCCTCTGTTCTAGAGTCAAAAATGACTTTGAATGTTCTCTTGGCATTCTAGTTTGTGTAGGAGCTCTCTCACCCAACAGAGAGATTCCTGACACTTTGTAAAAGACTCTGCAAAGATAAACAAATCATCAAAATATGGAAAAATGTGGATACCATGTAGCCTGCAATGAGCTGTAACTGGAGCTAGACACATTGTGAACACTCTTGGTGCAGCGGGTAGTCCAAAGGGTAAGGCAGAGAACTGATAATGTTATCAAGTCACACAAACCCTTAAGAAATGCCTGAAGTCTGGATGAATAAGGATGATGATAAGCATTTTTAAAATTTAGTGTTACCAAGCAACTTGAATGAGGAAAAAGTCCTAATAGATTATGAAGTGACATAATTTTGAACTTGAGCACTATCACAAACAGGTTTAGGAAAGAAAGATCCAGAACTGGTCTCTAAGTATTTTCTTTCTTTGGCACTAAAAACATTCTTAAATAAAAATCTTTCCCTGCCTAGGAAAGAAGAACTGGTTTTATCACTCCCTGGGACAACATGTGATGAAAGGACAGGTGAAAATAAAGGTGTCTGGTTTGTTGGATTAGGAAATCCCCCCTAGAAGGGAGTAATTTCTTCCTACTGCTGTCTGTAATCTTGATGAATGACCTTTAGAACCCATTTGTTTGAAACTGTCTGTTGTCAAAGAGAAACATGGAGATTCAGACTTACTGGAAGGGAATGGGGCTGCCACAGTGGGAGGGGGAACAAAGTCCCTTAAATAGTTATTCTGACATTTTGGACTGTCCTTGGTTTTTTGAGGGTCCAGAATTCTTTTTGGAACCCTACTGCCATTTCTTCTTAAAACAAGAAGTTATGTACTTACCATAACGTTCCATGTTTGTAGTCCATCTCGCCTACATTCTTGCTGGATGGGTTTGGAGCCGAACCTCGTCTCCGACTCGGCCGATACTAAAGCTCGAGAGCTCTTACTGGCTCAAGGCTACCCCTATCCCATGGTGCACCATAGCAATTCCCCAGATCTTGTTTGCAAGAAAGTAACTAAATACATAATAGTGATTATTCTATCAATAACTATGTACATTTAAACAAAAAGGATTTTGTTTTACTATCCATGGCATATGGACAGATAACAAGATCAGGCAGCATAAAGGATAATCCACCAGTTTCTCCAGGATACAGGAAGGGGGAAGGAGGATGGGACGCAAGAATGTAGGCGAGATGGACTACAAACATGAAATGTTATGGTAAGTACATAACTTCTTGATGTTATGTAGTCCTATCTCGCTGTAATTCTTGCTGGATGGGGCAGCATCCCCAGCACATTTTTTCCTGGGTGGCTCAAGCAAAGAGACTCTTTAGCACAGTGGACCCAAAGGATAACCCATCCTGGGAGGCCAAATCTAATTTATAATGAGTGTAAAAAGTATGAGGTCTTGCCCATGTAGCTGCTGCATAAGTGGTAGCAATTGGAAGTTTGGATTTGAAGGCGTATGAGGCTGATACTGCTCTAGTTGAATGGCCTCTTACCTTAGCAGGTAATTGTTTCCCAACACTTTTGTAAGCAAATGAAATGCAGTTGGAAAGTCATTTAGACTGAGTTACTTTGGAAATGGTCAAGCCTTTGTTTTTTTCTGAGAAGGAAACAAACAATTGATCCAGTTTCCTGAAATCTTTAGTCCTGTGCAGGTAAAATCGGAGAATTCTATGGGCATCTAATTGATGCAGTCTGTATTCTGATTTATTACCATAATTGGGGAAGAATACTGGTAATTCAATAGTTGTGTTTAGATTATGTTCTGAGCATACCTTAGGGAGGAAAGAAGGATAAGTTCTTAGGGAAACTCTGTCCTTATGAAAAATAATATATGAAGGTCGAATGGTGAGAGCTTGCAATTCTGAAATCCTCCTAGCAGATGTTATAGCTACTAAGAACAATGTCTTCCAAGACAACAATTTCAAGTCGGATGAAGAAGATGGTTTGAATGGTGGAGAAATCAAAGAGGTCAGAACTAAGTTTAATTCCCAGGGCTCCAGAGGTTGCCAGATTGGACGTATGAGAAGGAGGACTCCTTTCAAAAAGGTTTTACATAAAGAGTGGGACATAATAGAATTTCCCATGTTCCCAAAATGATAATTTGAGATGGCAGCCAACTAAACTTTAATGGTAGCAACTACAGCTCTTTCTTGAAAAATAGATGTGAGGAAGGACAGAATAGACTCTATGGGAGCTGAGTAGGGATCTATGCCTTGTTTTGCCACCCAAATGGAAAACCTTTTCCATTTGCTGGAGTATAATTTTCTGGTAGAAGGTTTGAGGGAAGAAATGAGGATGTGTTTTACAGTAGGAGAAAGGGATATACACGTGACTATTCTTAGAACTGGAGCAGACATGCTGTCAATTTCAGGGTTTGGATGGTAGGAAGTAACTGTTCCGAATGGTGACTCAGAAGATCTGGAGATGGTTCCAGAATCCATGGTTCCTCCAAGAGATAAGGCCACAGGAAGGGGAACCAGACTTGGCAAGGCAAGTAAGGAGCAATGAGGATCAGGGTACTCTTCAACAGTTTTGCTTTCTGAATCACTTTGGGTATGAGGGGAAATGGTGGAAAAGCATAAAGAAGTCCCGGAGGCCAACTGTGGACCAGAGCATCCCTGGGTGACATCCCGGATGGGGAATGAGGACAAAGTTGTTGCTGCATTTGGCATTCATGTATGTGGCAAATAGATTGCAGTAAGGATGGCTCCATGTGCGGAAAATCTCTGCTGCAACTTCTGTTTTCAGGGACCACTCATGAGGCATCAGAATTGCTCAACTCAGTTGGTCTGCTATCACATTGGACTTCCCCAGAATGTGCATTGCTACCAGAAAACATTGAGAGTCCATCTCTCATTTCCATACTCTTTGTGTCTCTCGACAAAGTGGGTAAGACTTGGTTCCCCCTTGCTTGTTTATGTATCACACTACAGACATGTTGTCTGATTGAATTGCAATTGCCCCGGTGAGAAGAGAACTGTGAAGTACTTGCAGCGCTTATAGCACTGCTCTCATCTCCAGAACATTTATGTGCAAGTGGTTCTCGTAATCCTCCCAGATAATGCCCCCCCCCCCCAATCTGGGAAGTGTCCGTGTTCAAGACTGCATTTTGTTGAGGGAGAACAAAGGGACAACCTAGATAAAGCTGATCTGTATGTAACCACCATGTTAGATCCTTCTTGCAGGAGTTTGTAATGAGTATTTGGTGGGATAAGGGTAGATCCTGCATTGACCACTGGGAAGATAGTAGCCACTGAAGCACTCTCATTTGTAGATGGGCTAGGGGAACTAAAAGAATGGTGGATGCCATAGTACCTAGAACTTGAAGAACTATCTTGGCCTGTACTTTATCTTTGGTCAGCAAGAGTCTGACTTGGTTATGCAAAGATTCTGTCCTTTCTGGTGTCAGTTTTGCTGTCATGGTGGTTGAGACTAGGTCTGAGCCTAAGAAGACAATGTGCTGCGATGGAGATAAGGAGGATTTTTTTTAGATTTACTGGAATTCCTAATCTGGCACACAAGGATAGAGTCTCATCCCTGGCTCGGATTAGCTGGTGCTTGGTGGTAGCAGTGAGGAGCCAGTCGTCTAATTATGGAAATACCCAGAATCCCTGATGTCTCAGGTGAGCCATGACCACCGCCATACATTTGGTGAACACTCTGGTGGCTGTAGTGAGGACAAAGGGCCATGCTCAAAATTGAAAATGACTGTCTCCCTGCCAAAAGCATAGATGTCTTCTGGAGCGCCTGTCCATTTTGATATGGTAGTACGTGTCCTGAAGATCTATGGAGCACATCCAATTGTCTTTTCCGATAAATGGAAAAATTGGCTGCAGAGTGATCATACGGAACTTCAGTTTTTTTACAGACTTGTTCAGCTTGCTGAGATCTAGAATTGATCTCCAGTTCCCTTTTTTTGAACTAAAAAGAATCGTGAGTAAGTTCTGGATCCTATTTGCTCTGTGGGGACTTCTTGGATGACTCTTTTTGAAGCAACGAGATAACCTCTAATGTTGCATGGTCTATCTGACTGGGTGGTACATCTGGTAAAGACCGATTTGTAGGGGGATCAGAAACAAAAGAAATGAGGTAACCTCTGGAAATTATATTCTGTACCCATCGATCTTGAGAAATTTGTAGGCAGGCACTTGGGTACAGTGACAGATGGCCCCCGACTGCCTTCAGAGATGGACAGTTGGGCAACCCTTCAGGGGTGATGAAAGGGCCAATCAGAGAAAGCATCTCTATCACCCTGGTGTTGTGGACCCCCTCTGCTGCGAGAGCTGCACCTTCTATTATAACCTCCCCCTCTGCCTCTAGGGTAGGGTTAACGATGTGCTTGAGGGAAACCTTTTTGGGATTTACGGAACCACATTTTCCCTCCTGTTTGACCCTTGGGATAGGGTCTGGAAGGAAGGGAGAAATGGACTCTCACAGCAGATAAGGTTTTCCCTTCCTGCTTCACCTGGTCAAATTCTCTTTTACCTGAGGTCCAAAAAGAGTTGAACCATCAAAGGGGATGTTGGTATAGGAAGACTTGAAACTGTATAGATGTATCCAGGAATGTCTCCTAAGAGATATTCCTGATGCAGCTGCCCTGCTCGCACCATCAGCTGTGTAAGAAATCAACCTCATGGAGGAGTTAGCAATAGCGGTAAGGGTGGAGAGATGTGAAAATACCTTGTCAGCAGATCCTGAAGCTACTGATCCCTGAAGGGTATCTCCCAACTCCTTTAAGAGATCTCTTTGTAGCCTAGTAAAATGGGACAGGTAGTTCAGCGATTGTAAGGTAAAAGCCACTGAAGAAAAAGTACGCTTTCATAGGTTCATAGGCTGGTACTAGGCTATCAGCCCTAGGGCCTATACAAGCCTAGCCACAACAATTCCCTGGCTATTTCTTCCCACAGTATTTACTTCCCTAGACCACTGTCTTTCCATACCTATCCATCATCCTAGACTCTTTATTAGGAGGATGGATATTTGAGGATGTCTCAGATAACTCCTTCTTTGTGGCTGCTGCTACCACCATAGCATCCACAGGTACCCCCCTGGTTAGAAAGGTTTTGTCTTCTGGAGCAGTAATAAATTTATTAGGCGGCCTTGGGACAGACTCCACTGTGTCTGGAGAGGTCCAAGCTTTCTGAGATATGACCCTAACAGTTGGTCATATGGCGGTGTCACCCAGGAGGTGGAAGTTCTGGAACAAAGGCCTCAAGGTACACTGATTCACCTCAGTAGGGTTAGAGATCTTTCAATCACCCCTCTGTCTAAGGATTTCTGGGATGTCCGCAAAAGAGACATCCTCAGAGGGGGATCTTGGGGACCCTTCTGACTCATCCAAATCAGTGTCAGAAGTGACAGACTCGGGTGAGTCAATATGCTTCCTCTTACAAACTCTCTTCCTAGGGACCTCTCCAGTGGGGTAATCTGGGGAGGTTTTGGAAGAGGGGACATGTCCTATGGGGGCTCCTTGGGGGTTCTGGTTCCCTATGCTTAGGGGCAGGTGGGGGAGAAAAGGCTGCTGGAGGGACAGCTGGTCCAATGGCAGGGCTTTAGTACTTGACAAAGCTCTCTCTATTGCCTCAAAAGCCTTACCACCCCGCTCCAAAGAAGACCACTGCTCCGAGGAAATGGAAGGTCAACTCCAAACCGGAGGAGCAGGTTCCGAAGCAGACGTGGGAGCAGAGCTCATGCGAGCCGAAGCACCAAGAGGGAGGGTCAGATCAGAATAAAAACCGGGGTGACTTTCCCTTCCAGAGTCGACTGGAGAGCATCAGCTCCCAGACTCCTCGGCTCCAGACTGAGCCGATGAAGTTAGAGTTATCGGTTCCAAGGAAGCAGGAAGAGTTCTTAGAACTGAGGGTTCCAGCACTATAAGACCCAAAACTTTAAACTTCGAAAGTGAGGCAGTCAGAGGAGGAACAGTAGACTGAGAATGGAATGAATCTGAAACCTTTGGGTCTAGAGAAGCTAAAATTTTTGCCCACACCAGGTTACAGAGCACCTTCTTCACCACCTGCTCTACATCCTCATCAGAGAGTGTCCTGAAGGAATGGGTGTAGATAGATGGAGATCTCCTCCTTTCCAAAATAGAAGATCTTAATGTTGGTGAAACTGGTTCCAAGATTGGTGAATATCTCGACAAAGATAATTGTCTCTGAGCTGATGAAACAGACGGCACCAAGACAGAAGAAACAGAATCGGAGCCAGAACTCTTTGGCTCCATCGCTTTTGATTTTTTTGTCAGTTCCAAAGCAAGAGCCAATGGAGATTTCCTTTTGTGACTTTTAGAGACTGTCTGACATTGTTCCAGCTGTTCTTGGAAGGAACCACTTAGCCAACGAGCCAGTAAAGAAAACAACCTCGAAGCTTTCACGGAAAATGAGATCTGTGGAATTGCCATGGTGCACCATGGGATAGGGGATAGTCTTGAGCCAGTAAAAGTTTTCTAGCTTTAGTATCGGCCAGGTCAGAGCAGAGGTTCGGCTCTGAACCCATCCAGCAAGAATTAGAGCGAGAGAGGCCTACATAACATCATCTGTTTAGCTCATTTTGCTAAGATTGTTTATTTTGTTTTTTGCCAAAACTGGATGAAGGGGTTAGAGAATCCCTTTGAAAATTTGGAGAAGGAGAGCTGAAAAATCTTCAAGAATCCCTGAATCAATTTACCCCTTTCCTCACACATTTTGACAACCTCTGCAGCAGAGTGACCAAAAACTAAATCTCTATACAAGGGAGAATTTAAAATCTCATTTTTAACATCATCTCAGAGTTTCTGAGAATGCAGCCAGGCAAACCTCCTCAAAACAGGACTAGTGGCCATAGCTCTGAAATGGGTTTATATCACATGAAAACAGCGAACACCATAACATCGTACTTCAAACCCCGAAAGCGTAAAACTCTGAAAGCTGAGAACAGCGATTTTTTTCCCTGGGAAAAAAAAAATCGCTGTTCCAGCACAAAACATGAAACACACAAACACTACAAACCATTTCTAATGTGGAGGGCTTCGCTCCCTACCCCCCCTACTTAAATATACCAACTCCGAGATCACACCACAGTGGAGGAAATAGCGAAGCCGTGGAAACGGCCCACCAAATTCTTTCCCTGGGAAAGAATTGAATGTTCCGCGGCTTCGGTATTTTCAGTCTTTGAACTTCCGAGTTCGAGGTTGTGGCGTTCGCGGTTCTCAGCTTTCGAGCTTCCGATATACACCCCTCTGAAATAAGTATCGGCTGAGTCATACAAATAGTAGAAACAATTAGAAGTGACAACTGAAGAAACTAAATTATTTAAAGCAGATTTTTTCCTCACCAGAGGAAACTGCAGACAAAGCATTCTTCATACTTTCACAGTTAGAACAAACTTTAATATATGAGCCTGACAATTCAAAATTCTGAAAATCAAAGTTGCAAAAGCATACACATTTTCCATACTTATTAATCATCTCCCCACTTTTATCAAAAAGAGTAGGACTGGAATTAAATAATTTATTTACTTAACATTTGTTTACCGACAAAGTCCGACTGGGACAGAGCCCATTTTCAGTGGAGGCCTGGGGAGAAAAGCTCCAGACACATCTCTTTGGAATGCTGGAAGAAACCGAAGCATCTGGAGGAAGCCCACATGAATACAGGGAAGACATGCAGACTCCACAGAGATGGCACCCCAGTTGAGAATCTAACCAGAGAACCTCTTCCTGTGAGGCGACAACGCTAACCTCTGCACCACCCAAAATTGATTAGAAGCAGTAGGATTAACTAATGCTATAGCTGCTGGGTCAGGTTTGAGAAAAGTGTATAAAAACTTAAAAAACTGAGGAACTTTTTACATCCTATCTGCCTTTTTAAGTAGATCACACATCCTCCAAAGCTGACAGAACTATAGGAATGGGTGATATTTCTAGAAATTCCTTCTGTAACCGCTCAGAGACTGTGTTCTCCCACTGAAAACACTGATGCATTCTGAAAATAGTCTTAGAGAAAGAGGAAACCCACACAGGGAGAATCAGAAACAGATTCTCCTCTGAGTCTGAATCATAAATCTGAGGAGAAACCCCTTTATCTGTCCTTTCATCTTCCTGTCCAGATTCAGTCTTGAATCTCTTCAGAATAAGACTTATCCCTCTCTCTTGAATTAAACCCTGAACTATACCCAGAATTTTTTTTAACAAGAGAAACAGTACACTTAACAGATAAAGAGTGATTTGATATGCAGACATTCAGCATTAGTTTGATAGAATTTATGTTAGAAGACAGGTATCACAACTATAAACATTTTATATATAACAAATTGGTTAAGGTATCTCAAATTTCTCCTAAAACATTGTCTACATATTTGTAGGTGTAGCAAGCTATTTGCATGATTGTATTCTGAAATTCTTTTTAGTTTTATAATGCATATACATTGCAATAGCTTAAAGAGGAATTGTGATGTATACTATCTCTATTGGGTGTTCATGCTCAGTAAAGGACATAATTTAATTTTTATGTTGCCAAGCAGGCCTCCATAAGATTTTTACACCATTCCTTAGGTCTGTGTTGCATGTAGTATCGAAATCCCTAAATCCTGAACACATAGAACAGCAATGTTTTTCCCAGGGAAATAAAATCACTGGGCCGTGTTTGTGACTTTGCCATTTCCTCCACTGTAGTGCAATCCCGAGTTGGTATATTTAAGTCAGGGGTTTGGGGGGCACAACCCCTACATTGGAGGGTGCAGTGGGTGAAGCCCCCCACTTTATTTTGGGTTTGGATTTTTTTTTTTTACAGATCAGTGATTTTTTTCCCTGGGGAAAAAATCTCTGTTCTGTGTCTTCAAGATTTAGGGATTTTGACTTTATTGGGTCAATTAAACAGCTTTTGCTATTTTAAGCATTCGCTGAAATAATATAGACCTGTTTAAAAGGAGAGAGCCAAGTATGGAGCTTTGTGGGACACCTGTATTAACTGCGAGAAAAGATGAGTAAGTGGAGAGCCATTTAACTGACTGTAGGCAGTTATATAGGTAGCTAGAGAACCAAGTGACTGTTGTACTGGAAAAGCCTAAAACAGACATTTTTGAGAGTAGTTTGGTACGTGAGACTGTACTGAAAGCTTTAGGGAGATGTACAAAGAGGGAACATACTAAATTGTTATCTCTGGCTTTAATGACATGGTCCAAAAAGGCAACAAGGGCAGTTGTGTTATGATCTGGGCAAAAGTCGTGTTGGGTACACATTTACAGATTTCCTTGCAGTAAGTATTGTAAAAGTTGTTTTTGAATACATTTTTTCTAAGATCTTAGAAAGAGGGGACAAGATTGCACTTGGTCTGAAGTTTGTCATTTCAGTAGAGTTTCCAGACAGATGGAACATATGACTCATAAATGGATAAAATGATCAAGATAAACATTGGGTAAACATCATAGGGGGCAGCAATCTTTTGATATTCATATGG
>NC_056731.1:1954283872-1954298872 GCF_019279795.1 Protopterus annectens
TATTATGATTATGTTGGACTAATTCAGTGAATGGTGACCATTTGTGGATGGTTTGAAGGAGGAATGTACACAATTGTTTAAGAGATTAGTAGATGCATGTTGTTTTGTAGGGTCCCTAAGATATAATGGGTATGAGCTTCTGATCCAGAGACTCCCCAGACTCTGGAATAGACTGCCCATACATGTCAAGCAGAGTGCCTCTTTGGCCCTCTTCAAAAGGAACCTTGATGATTGGATGGGAGATAGGAAATTCACCCCAGGGATCACGTCAGTTGCCATGCTAGACAGGGGTCTAGGAAACTAAATACTGTGGGAAGAAATAGCCAGGGAACTGTTATGGCTAGGCTTGTATAGACCCTAGGGCCGATAGCCTAGTACCAATCTATGACCCTATGAACCTATAAAATAATTATGGGCATTCTTGATGACACTGAAGAGAAATTCAATTAATATTTTTAATGACTGAAAATATGAAAATGGACTATTGACATTTCTCTGAGAGATCCAAAGGTTTTAGATGATTTGACAATCCAAAACTAAACAAAGAATGGGTGGATTTCTTCCTGGTGGTATCCTTTAAATGTATTTGTGTATTAAGGCAGTGAATATCTGAGAGACATGGACTTTTAGAGCTGACTGTAATTCGAGAAGGAAAACATGTATAACAGCACCAGTCAGGTTTAAAGGAAAACTCCACCCTCTCATACTGTTTAACTCAATTGTTAGGTTTCTTTTCTCCCTACAATATAGTTCCAGCATTGTGTATGTACCAGAAACTTGCTTGTAGTTTTTGAAACTTTTATTTCCTTGCATTGGCGTCAAAGGAAGGGAAAGCCCACCTACTTTTTTTTAAAACTCAACTTCTCACATACTTTGCAGAGAAATTTGTCTCCACTTGCATGACATATCATAGACACAGTTAAATCTGTAGTTTACCCTGTCAGGTACTGCTGTCAATCTTAGATGGGTAATTAATCCTGCTAATGTCAGAAATACATCAGCTGATGTAAAAAAAAGACAGAAATCTGTGGAATTGTTTCCACTGTTTTTTTATTGCAACCTAAAAATAAACCAAAACAAAACCATCAACATAATTGGATGCTACTTCCCACCTGGCCAAAACATCCCTCCACTAGAAAACCTCCTCAGCTGGTCTACCCACCATCTCCCCCAAGAAACTATCATTTTAGGTGATTTCAATATTGACTGGCAATCCTGTTCTGGCAACTATCCAACCCATCATGTAAACCTTCATGGCTTCACCCAACTAGTCCAGTCTCCAACCAGGATAAATAAAAACTCCAGCAAGCACACTATCCTGGATTGGATACTAGTCAGTAAGAGCCCCCAGTCATATATAACAGGCTGCTTATCAGATAGCCTCAGTGATCACTCCCCAACATTCCTACTCAAAAAATACCTATACCAAGCTAAACCTGTCATCTACCGTCAAATACGTAAAAAACTAAACTTTAACCCACTCATATTCATCTCATCCCTCAAAGAATGTGACTGGCATCCTCTAAAGTACCTCAGTCTTGATGACGCAGTTGAATTTTTTAATACTACCTTCCTGAGCATCCTTAATTACCATGCCCCCATAAGACTTTCCAGAATCAAAGCACAACCCTCCCCATGGCTACAGAAAACCACTAAGTCATAAATGAAAAACAGGGATAAAGCCTGGGAGCACTGGTGCAAAACCAAAACCCCCTCAACTAGACAGAAATTCCTAGTACTACGCAATAGAGTCAAAAAGCTAATAAAATAGGACAAATTCCAATACTACCAGTCTGCCCTAGACTCCTCCCAACACAGCCCCAAACAATTCTGGTCCTCCATAAACTCCATCCTCCACCCAGGTAAAGTCAGTACCCCTCCTCCTAACATCCCTCACTACTCAGAAAATATTGCTACCTCATTCAACACACACTTCACACAAACCATACTATCACTAGCTAAACAACACAACCCCCTCCCCTCCAACCCACACCTTCAACTAGTAATCTCCCCTCTGCCTTTTCTTTTTCTCCTGTACCTACCTCCAACATAAAAAAACTCTTAACTAAACTTAAGCCCACCAAATTAGCAGCAGACAACCTCCCAAGTGAATACCTACAAATTGCAGCTGATGCTCTGGCCTACCCAGTATCCATCTTGATTAACCGATCTCTGTCAGAGAGTTACGTTCCCACACTGTAGAAAGTATCACATATAATTCCCCGCCACAAAGGCGGACCCTCCACAGAACTAACCAATTACCGTCCCATAGCTATTCTCTCTGCACTCTCCAAAATACTAGAGAGATGCATACACTCTCAGGTCTCAGACTACCTCCTTACTAACAACCTCCTTTCCAATACTCAGCATGGTTTCCGACCAAACCATAGCACCACCACTGCCTTACTCTCCTTTACTAACACTATCCTTCAGCATAAAAACAATGGCCATCTCTCCTCTACTACTTTTCTAGACCTATCTAAAGCATTTGACATGGTCCCACACAAACAACTTATCTCTGTCCTCAATAACCTATCCTTCTCACAATCAGTCACCAACTGGTTTCAGAGTTACCTGTCTGACCGCCAACAATCCGTTGTATGGCAAAATGACATATCTCCCCAACTACCTGTCTCCATAGGAGTTCCCCAAGGATCCATCCTTGGACCCCTACTCCTCTCTGTTTTCACCAATAATCTAGCCTCTGCCACCAAACAGGCACACTCACACAATACGCAGATGACTCAACCATCATCTGCTCAACCCAGTCCCTACCCAAACTGCAAAAAGTCACACAGGAAGCCTTTTCCTCTGTCGAAACTTGGTTATCCGATGCCCAATTAATACTCAACCCAAACAAAACTAAACTACTCATCTTCCAACCCACCAAACATACTCAAAACAACTCTCACTTTAACATCACAGCAAAAGACAACACCACTATATACCCAACTGAACACACCAAATTGCTAGGAGTGGAAATAGACAATAAACTAAAATTTGACATTCACATATCCATGACCATAAAAAAAGTCCACAAAAAACTAGTAGCATTATACAGAAATAAGCAACTTCTCACCAAAGCAGCAAAGATTTCAATAGCAAATTCCCACCTTATCTCCACCCTACTTTATGCCTCTCCAATATATACCAACCTAAGGCAATGTGATCTAAACAAGCTAGAGACCTGCTACAACAAAATCGCCAAATTCGCCACAAGGGCATCCTACCGTAGTCACCACTGTCTCTCACTTGCTGAACTGGGCTGGCTTGAACTCCCTCACCTCCTTCAATGGTATCAACTCTCACTCGTCCACAAACTAGTAAACCATCCACTAAATGTCCCATCCCTCTATAATCTACTCCAACCCTATCACACCACCAGACCACTAAGATCCAGAAACAAAAATCACTTGCAAATCACTAAAGCCAATAACTCTGCTGGTGAAGCACTATTCTCTTGCACCATAGCCAAATTATGGAATTCCCTCCCACCCACAATTACCTCCATACCATCATGCACCCACTTCAAAACTTTACTAAAAATGCACCTAAAAACATGCTGGCTATGCCCTTGCAACTCCCACTCTAATATCACCCACCCCATCCAACCACTACCTTTCTTTCCACTCCACTAACTACCTTGATTATAGTAAGCTCAGATGCTCATAAGCTTAGTACTTATTATACAGCAGGAACTTCTTATTGTAACATTTGTTAATGTCTATTATGTACTTCACAGATAAAGATTCTAGTTGTCTACTGATGTACTATGTTCTTCATCTGTAAATATGTTGTAACTAATTGCTATGTAAATTGTTAATCGCTATGTAATCCAATGCAACTACTGTCTGTTTATTTTAACTGTGGAGCTTTTCTCCATGGGCCTCCGCTGAAAATGGACCTACGTCCAGTCGGAAACTCCCGGTCAACAAATATAAATAAATAAAAAGGGGAGGAGAACTTATCACTTCCTTTTCATAGCAAAACAAAGCAATTAGATCAGTCAGGGGTTTAAAGGCAATTGTCAACTCCTCTGACAAATTTACATAAGCAGCAATACAGTATTGAAATTCTAAGCTTTAAGTGTTATTTATAATAGTTTGTGTTAAAATAACTTGAGTAGTAGCAAAGATTTTTGTGACATTTAGAGAAAAGTCAGTAAATATTTTTTCTTGTAAAGTATAAATGCATTTACCATTTTCAAGCCCCCCCTCCACCCACACATACACACAACACACACACACAGGCCAAAACTGTAGAAACAGAGTCAGGTGGCAACCCTATCAACTAGGTGCACTGATACTGTTCATAAAAAATGTCTTTTATGCTTTGTGTGACATTCTTTCAGAGGGGAATGCATATCTGGCACATGCAGATCCATTGTAAGAGATTCCCACTGACTTTGAGTCAGTCCTTGCATTGTCAGAGAGCAACCATAATATACAGCTGAATTTACTTTAACATACATTTATTATGTGTCCTAGCAGTAAGAACACCAAGAAAATGAAATCAGAAGTACTTAACTGTGTTTAAATACACACACACACACACACACACACACACACACTTTTGTACATGTACTTTATATACATATACAAAAACACACACACACTATATGTGTGTGTGTGTGTGTGTGTGTGTGTGTGTGTGTGTGTGTGTGTGTGTGTGTGTGTGTGTGCGCGTGCGTGCGTGCAATGTGTGTGCGTGCTTACAATTAATTATTTATAATAACATAGTACAGTTAAGCATTACTAAGGTATACATTCTAGCAATGTTGCTCAATGATTTACTTGGTCACTGTCACACACTGGCTGTGTGTTCCACATGCAATCTTGGTCAATGTCTTTTCTGTCAGTATTTTTTTATTTGTATTGATAAGTGCATTTAATAATTGTTATTATCTTTGCCAGTGTAGCTTATGTTGTGGCTGAAAAGGGTCCTGGGTCCAGTTCACTTTCCTGGTTACCAAAGAATAAATAAATATGAAATAGAAAAAAAAAACAGGGGACACAACTCACATAGGAGAAATGCCCAGCAATAACCCTTCTCTGCCCACACTACATACATCTCTCAACAACCATTAGAATTCTATTATCAGGAAGATAACTTGTTATACTCCCCATTTTAAGGCTATGCTCTATAACCCCTCTACATACAATTTCCAACAACTTCCCTTCTTAACTAACCACCTTTGCTCTTGGCTATCATCCTTGCATTCAATCTGTGAATACTTTTCTTTCTACACACTTCAAAGCTGTAAAATGATATCTCTGTATACTTCATACCATAAACCTGCAATGTTGCTTGATTTAAATGTAACCTTGAATATAAATTGTCAGTGATTTGTAAATGTTTAGATTTCTATGTAACCACAACTTTAGTGTTACTTTTTTGCACATGTGGAGCTTTTCTCCCTGGGCCTCCGCTGAAAATGGACATGTACCCAGTCGGACTATCCCAGTTAACAAATGTAAAATAAAATATGACAGAAATAATTGAGGAACTAGTAAAGAACATTTTAAGTCTGCATCATTTCATGAGAGAGAAAAATCCTCCCACTGAAGGTATTGGGAAGTAGCAGACAGACTAAGTTTAGAGTCCTACTACTTGTCACTTGTAAATGTACAGCAAGGATTATTTATTGCAATGAGAGTTTTCATACCTCAGCATGAGAATATGGGGGAGGATTTATCAAGTTTGTTAGGACTACAAAAGACTCCTCTTACAAATAAACTATTTGTATCTGCTTTCTTTTGTTGCAAGTAGTTAACAGCTATTTATAGCATAGAACAAGCTCTGGCAGACAGATAAATGAGGCTCAGTCAGGTAAACAGAGAGGCAGCTCTTTTACAGAAGGTGTGTTTAGATGACAGTGCTTCACAGTCCTGCCATTATATTTTAATGGCATGAGAAAACAGCACCACTTCCTTATGTCTGGCATGAGTCATATAAAGAGGACTTGAAATGTATTCTGGGAAGAAGGAAGGAAAGAAAGAAAATAAGATCACATTACCAAGACAGGCCCCATCATCCGCCATTTTGAGAGAAACACATTAAAATTATAAAAGAAGCACTTGGAGTGATTATGAGGCATTAAAACCGCTCAAAAACAAAGATAGAATGAAAAAAAAATGTTTTTTGACTTCTATGGTAGAGTTTTCCTTTAAGAATGTTTTTCAAGATATCTCTTGTGAGCCTGTAGGATTATAACCTAAAAAGGACAGTGATTGCCCTTGTCATTCAGAAAAGGGTAAGGCAATTTATGCCCTAAAAGAGTTTATAACGTGGTCATCCATTGCTTAATCTTTTGGGATTGTTTGCTATGTTTTTGCAGATGCAGGACTATTACAGTTGCTGGTTATGACCAAGTTGAAGTGGAATATTTATAGTGTGATTTTCAAAATTATATGGAATATGATAGATTTTAGGGTGTCTTCATGATGTAGACATCTGATATGAGTACTGATTCAAATTGTTTGAAGTATTTATGAAACTGAGAAAGGTATGGTGGGTCAGGTGTACAGCTCTAGTGGGTATATGTTATCAATGTTATGACTGACCTGGTTAACTGACTACAAGATGACAAGGTTGATTTTGAGACTAAGTCTAGTATACTGGAAAGACCTGCTGAAGTTAGATTAAAGAGAAAGTACAAGGTATGAGTTTTTCAGTAGTAAGTTACTACAGTGCAGCAGATCAGATATGTAGTACTTCAGTACTGACAGAGGGGCATAAAGGGAAGGATTAGAAACAAGATGAAGATATTAGCATTAAAGATAATACACAACCATTTTGTGCATATACCTGCAATCCTTCTCTTTCTCTTGGAATGACAGGATGACTTCCTGCTCTGGACAACCATTTTCCTGGATATTCTGTAGGTTTATTTTTATGTTATTTCCTGCTTGCAAACATTGGCTCTGCAAAAACATATGAGGTAAGTACTTCCTGCTTTTGCACCATCTCGTTTGTCACTTTGATGATGCAAAGTGATCTTTCCTGCACTAGTAGGCTTGGTCTCTTTCCTCTGTTTTCTAAGTAAATATCATGTTAATGCTGCATATGGGATATGTAGTATTTAAATTTATTAATGGAACAGGTTTTGCATTAGTATGCATTTTCTGAGCAAAATATACTATAATCTATGAAACTCCTTTAAACAGCATTAGTATCTGACTGTGATCCTCAGCGATTCACTTGAAAATCAAAAGTTTTATGAGGGATGAACAGGATAAAAATATAAGGCAAAATCAGGAGTCTTCTGCAAAACATCATGGACAGATGAAATGTAAGATTCAGTGACATTAGAAAAAAATAACAGAAATTAGAAGGTATGCTTATGTGACAGTGAAACAGAAGCAGTCTTCACATTTGTTTTCATATAAAAGGAATGCAGAATGTGTGGGGGTTTGAAGACCGAATTAACCAACAATGTGTAACTAACCTTAAAATTGGAAAGTAGACAAAATAAATACAGATAAAAACTGCCCCAATCTGAAAGTCCTGTCTCTGTACTTGTTTCTCCATCTTGCTGACAAGGTAATGGACTCTGCTGACCCTGACATGATGTCAGCACTTTGGCAAGGAAGCAGAATGCCTTTAGTAATCAGTGAGGGTGGAATATATTATGACTCTGGCGGACATTTTTTAGACAAGATCTTCCTTAAAAAGAAAAGTGAGAATGCAAACTTAAATGACAAAAGATAGGCCAGGTAAACACTTACTGCAGAAATGCACATTGACAACAGATAGACTACTTTGATTTTGTCATTTGGCACATGATCTTTAAGTCAGAGAGGGTCCAGTGATAAGTGTATTGGGGTCTATATCACTTCATCAAACAGTTTAACAAATAGCATTTCATCAGAAACACTATTCACTGAATTCCCGGCATTTCATCAGAAACACTATTCACTGAATTCCCCTCCCGCTAATTATATATACCGACACTGAGATCACACTACAGTAGGGAAAAGGGCAAATTTCCCAATCCTCACTGTACCGCAATCTCAGTATGAACAGTCCAACGAATGGCATGTCCGATGCAATTACACTGAAAATGCCAATCGATGAACTGATTTTTTGCTGAATGGATAGGGACCGTGTTTTCAATATATAAATATATATAGATATATATATATATATATATATATATATATATAGTTACATTTAAAAACATTGAACCGTTGAAATATCGAACACCATATGGTCAAGACCATATGATCAATATTTCAGAAGATCGATCTTTCCAAATTGTAAAAAAACAAACAAAAAAAAAAACAAGAAGACGTTACTGGAGGGGGGCAAGCCCCACTGCACCTCCCATGTGGGGGGCTACACCCCCCTACTTAAATATACCAACTCCGAGATTGTGGTACACGACAATACAGAGCGGAACAGAAAGTTTTCCTATTCCCTGCTGTAGCGTGATTTTGGAGTTGGTATATTTAAGTAGGGGGTGAAGCAGGGCTTCCCCTGCAGTAATGTCTTTTTGTTTTTGTTTTTTGTTTTTTTTACAATTTGAAAAGATCGATCTTCTGAAATATCGATCATATGGTCTCGACCATATGGTGTTCGATATTTCAGCGGTTCGATATTTTCAAATGTAACTATATATATATATATATATATATATATATATATATATATATATATGAATTATGATACTGAAGTGCTTGAACATGGGCAAATTTAAGGTCAGGATTACAAAAAGTAATTTAAAAAGATTGGTTTATAGGATGATGACTAGTTGTAATTATGGTAACTGAGAGTATGGGAGAGGGGAATATGAGTTGCAGACATGGTGCATGGGTTATGAATAAGTGAGATTTATATACTGGTTAATGGATTCCTAGTAATGTCAGCTCTTTCCTCTGATATATTTTTTGGATGTTTTAATACTGTATGTAATAAAGGAATTGACTTTGAATACAATTGAATTGACTTTGAATAAAAAGTTTTTAATTAGAAGGATACTAGGAGAACCAGTATCATCAGTTTAATAAAATGAGTTTAGTTTATCTGTGTCAAGACAAATGTCAGCCATGAGTGATCCTGGAGGAGTTATTGTTGCATTTTACACTGTGTTGCCTGGTCTTGTAAATTAGAAATGATTTTCTATCAAGATGACCACTGTGATCAATGATGCATCATGATTTTTTATGGATTAAAAAGCATTTATGTACTCACCATAACATTCCATCTGTGTTGTCCATTTTCATTCTTCCTCAACTAATGGGTTCGGATCTGACTCAGCCATTACTTAAGACTGTGATAATCACAAAGCTCTCTAGCTTGTCCCTTACTCTTAATGCACCAGCCCTAAGCTACTTCAGATCTTGTTTGCTGAATTTACCAGAAAGGGAATGTTTAACATGCATAACTCTAGGAGATGTAAAATTGCATGTGTTGCATAAAGGAAGGAACTATATCTGAAGCTCAGTGTAAAGGACAGTGAAGTTCATCTAAGAACTAATTCGACCAGAAGTTTGTGAACAGAAGGGATGGGGGCCGGTGGGTGGGAATTTGAGGAAGAATAAAAATGGACAACACAGATGGAATGTTATTGTAAGTATACAACTTCTTTATCTGATGTTGTCAGTTTTCATTCTATCCTCAACTGTTGGGACAGAGTCCCCAGCTACCCACAATCCTAGGTAGAATCTAAGGAAGGATATTCCCGAGTACAGTCAAACCAAATGATGCCACACTCCTGGAGACTGGATCCAATTTGCAATGAGTAACAAAGGTACGAGGGGTAGCCCAAGTTGCTGCTGCACATATAGCATCCATGGAAGCTCTGGATAAAAAGACTGAAGTAGTTGCCATGGATCTAGTTGAATGAGCTCGTACTGGATTTGGCAAGGTAATACCCAGTTTGTTATACATATAAATGAAATACAATCAGTTAGCCATCATAAAGTTACTTTTGGTACTGGTTTTCCCAATTTCACTTCTGCAAAGGAAACAAAGAATTAGTCTGTTTTTCTGATATGATTTGTTCTACGCAGGTAAAAATGTAATTGCCTGTGAACATCCAATAAATGTGACATGTATTCACCCTTGTTTGCAAAATTAGGAAAGAATATTGGTAAATTAATGGATTGATTGATATTAGATTCTGACACTACCTTGAGAAGGAAGAAGATATTTGTTCATAGCATCACTCTATCCTTGTGAAAGAGCAAGTATGGAGGTTTTGCAGACAAAGATTGAATCTCTGAAAGTCATCTAGCAGAGGTAATAGCTACTAGAACAGTCTTCCAGGTAAGATACCTAAGCTCACATTTAGCTGCTGGTTCAAAAGGGGAATGTATCAGAGCCTGCAGTACCAAACTGAAATCCCATGGTGGTAGGGTCTCAAATGAAGAGTGCCTCACAAGAAAGCTCTGCACAATTTATGAGAGGATATTGAAGAACTTCAAACCCAATATGAAAATTTGATATTGCAGCTAACTGAACTTTAACAGTCAAGGAACTAGCTCCTTCTTTAAAAGTAAAGCTAAAAACTCAATTATGTTATATATCGGAGCAGAAAAAGGGTCAACATGATGTTGTTGTGCCCAGTAAACAAATCTTTCCATTTACTTGTATAGAGTTTTCATGCCTAAGGTTTATGTGAAGGTAAAAGTATATGTCAGACAGGGGAAGAGAGCATTGGTTGTCTGGCTACTAATGGAGTGGAGAAACCAGGCAGTCAGCATGTGGTTTGAAATTTCTGGATGGACCATATACGCTGGGTGAGACAGTAGGTCTGAAATTGGATCCAGAATTTAAGGTTCGTGAAGTAAGTGACGCCATATGAAGGGAAACCAAACTTGCCAGGGCCAGTAAGGTGCAATGAGGATGACTTTGCTCTTCAACCTAGCAGCTTTCTGCAGAAAATTTGGAATTAATGGGATTGGTGGGTAGGCATAAAGTAGACTGCTGGGTCAATTGTGAAGTAGAGCATTCCTCAGTGATTGCCCCTTTTGGGGGAATTAGGGCAAAATAGCTGTTGCATTTGTTGTTTAGGGAGGAAGCAAAAAGATCACAACAAGGCTGGCCCCATCGACAAAAAAAAACATTCCCGTCACTTTCTTGCTGACAGACCACTTGTGAGGTGGAAGAATGTACCTGCTCTATTTGTTTGCTATCACACTGGACTTTCCTGGAATGTGCATTGTTATGAGAAAGCGGTTGGAAGAGATTGCTCATTGCTATACTCTGAGTGCTTCTCGATACAAAGGGTATGATCTGGTCCCTCCTTGTTTGTTGATGTACCAAGCTACTGACATATTGTCCATTTGAATTGCAATTGTCCCTGAGCATCCTGGATGCCCTGTAGTGCTAAGAGCACTGCTCCCATCTCTAGGACATTGATATGCAAGTTGGACTCTTCGGAGGACCAAATGCTTTAGACTGTTTTTCCCAGAAAATGCATGCCCCCACCCCATTGTAAGGCATCCATGGTTACTATGGCCGTGGGCTGAGGGAGAATGAATGGATGGCCTTGCAGAACGTAGTCTGATTGAATCAGCCACCTGAGATCTTTCTTATATGTCTGAGTGATTCATATCTGAATTGACATGGATTAGCACGGTATCAACCATTGTGTTACTAGCATCCATTGGAAAATCCTCATATAAAATCTGGCTAAAGGTACTAAGATTATTGCTACTGACATTGATCTTTGGGCTTGAAGGACCAATCGGGCTGAAATTTTGGTACTGCAAATTATTCTTCCGACTTGTGATCTGATAGTTTGTACTCTTGAGGGAGGTAATGAAGCTACGATTGACTTTGTGTTGCAAATTGCACCTAAAAATTCCAAAATCTGAGTAGGTTGTAGTTGAGACTTGTAGTTTATGGTTATTCCCAGATGAGAACAAGTCTGAAGAACCTAATCTCTTGCCCTTATCAATTTATGCCCAGTTGGGGCAGTAACGAGCTAGTCATCTAGATATGGAAACACCTGGAATCCTTGCAGTGTCAAGTGAGCCGCTAGTACAGCCATACATTTGAGCACCCTGCAGACTGTGGTGAGACCAAAGGGCAGAGCTCTGAACTGGTAGTGACTGGCTCCCAGCTGGAAGCATAGATACCTTCTGGATTGCCTGTTCATCTTTATGTGATAGCATGCATTCTGTAGGCCCAGAAATGGGAGAATGGACTGAACTGTGACCATCCAAAACTTGGTATGTTGAACTGACTTGTTCAAGTTGCCGAGATCCAAGACTGGTCTCCAGTCCTCTGTTTTCTTTGGCATTAAAAAGAACCTTGAGTAAGTTCTTGATTCTAATTGTGACCTCATGGATGACTCATTTTTCTAGAAGCTTTTGTATTTGAATTACTGCTTCTTCACTCTGACTGGGTGGAACAAATTTGGATTTTTCTTGAGATTGGAGGTGTGAGAGGAAAAGGGCATTATATAGCTTCTGGATATAATCTTCTGCAACAAATTATCTTTTGTTATGCCTAGCCAGGCTCACTAGTGCAGGGATAATCAACCCCAAATTGCCTCTAGAGGTGGACAATTAGGCCTCCTTTCAGGAGAGCTGGTAGGTTCTGTCAGAGAAAGAGCCTCTGGAACTCTGGTTTTGTGGGCTCCCCTGCTGCAGGGGTGGTGTCAACTATTAGAGTTCCCCCTTCTTTCCCTCGGGGAACTTTCTCCACGTGTGTCCTGGAAAGGACCCTGGGACTTCCTGAACCACATTTTCCAACTACCTCATTGATTTCTAGAAAAGGATCTTTGAGGGGTGGAAAAAAGTATGCCACTGCAGAGATTGTCGTTCCATCCTTTTCTCACCTGGATAATGTGTGCTTCACTTTGGGGCCACACAAAGATGTGCTGGCAAAAAAAGCATTGATGAACGAAGACTTGAATAGCTCCACAAAATCACATGAGCACATGCAGACATGTCTCCTAATGAAAATGCCTGAACTCTCTGTTCATTAGGCACCTTCAGCTGTATGCAAAATAGGCCTCATGGATAAATTTGAAATAGATTGTATGGTAGCCAAATGAGAAGTCACAGATGTTCAGGCCTCTGTAGAAATGGACCCTGAGAAGGTATTTGACAGTTCCTTAATTAAATTCCTCTGCAACCTTGTAAAATGTGCCAAATAATTCAGTGACCTTAGGGCGAAGGTTGCTGAAGCATAGACAGACTTCCCAAATCTGTCCAACACCCTAGACTTCCTGTTAGGGGGATAAACAGTGCAACTCTGTTCAGCAAGTTACTTTTTGGTGGCCACCACCATGACCATGGGATTAACGGGTACCCCTTTAGTCCAAAACTCCTTGTCTGAAGGTGGTGCCAGAATTTTGTCCTGTCTCATGGGTATGGCTTCAAATGTGTCAGGTTCCTTCCATGCCCACAGAGAGACCAAATCAATAAGCTGGTTGATGGGCGGAGTAACCCAGGAGGTAGACGGGATAGTACTGAAAGCCCCTAGGAATACAGACTCCTAGTATGAAGTGTTGCTGGGCATCCAACCACCTCTCTGTCTTAGGATCTTGATGATGTTTCCAAATGAGATGTCTTCAGGAGATGATCATGGGGACCCTTCACCTTCATCAAAGTCCATATCTTCTATGACTGATTCTTGTGGAGAGTCCACGTGTGACCTCTTACACTTCTTCTTCCTCAGGATCTCCTCAGTGGGATGCTCCAGGGAGTTATCAGAAGAAAATGTACTACCCTGCTAGGAAGCCTGTGGGTCTCACACTGGTTGTCCCTATGGTAAAGAATGATGAGGCTCCAAGCTCAGAGACATCAAGGTAGAAGTCTGAAGATCCGAGGGGGTTAGACCTGTCCATTCTGTTGGAGCAGAAAAAACCCTCTTCACAGCCTCAAAGGCTGATCATCCCGTTGACAGAGAAGACCCTGGCATTGAGAAGACAAGATTCTGGGCCGCTGTCCTCCCCCCGCTCCTAAAACAATTTCCTCAAGGAGGAAGCCGGAGCCGAGCTATCCTGTGCTGAAGCTCCAAGGCATAGAGCCAGGTTTGACAACTTCCAAGTTGAGCTCAACACCTCTGACCCTTCTTGGAAGCTTTGGCTCCAACAGCCATCTGGATCTCACTGAACTGGAGTACTCAGAGTAAGCTTCGGATCCAAAGATAATGGTATCATTGGATCTGAGACAGGCAGATCTGGAATTCCCGGATCCAAAGACTTTGAAGCAACAGAAGCAATAAGAGGAAGACCTTGAAGTGGGGGTGCAGTCAAAGAATGGACGGTGAATATCTTGTCCTGGGAAGAGCTACAGGACTCGAGGCAGTTGAATCCAGTGGCTGTTTTATCAGATCTGAGGTAGTCGGATCCATCACTTTTTTTTTTTTTTTTGGATCTGAGGGTGAGGAACTTTTGGATATTATCGAATCCAGCTTAGGAATTTTCCTAGTTGGCTCTGAAACCAGGGTGGATGAGGTGATGAAGGCTTCAGCTCTTTACCTTTACTTTTTGGGGATTGAGCTCCAGATATTGCCTCTCCAAAAGCAGACAGTAGTAATCTTTTTAATATAAGTTTATTCTTTCATTCAACTAGAGTCCTAAGACTGAAACTGTGCCAGACTGCACAATCCTCTTGTAGATGTAATGGCCCCAGGCAGTAAACACACATAGTGTGGGCATTTGACATTGGTAGTTTGTGCCCACACTTAACACACTTTTTAAACCCAGCAAGGCCATTTTCCACCATTATACTACAACTATAAACAGGAAAGTTTAAGTAAGAATAGTTTTTTTTTTTTTTTGGAAAGACAGAAGGTAGGAAGAAAAACTACCAATGATGGTAATAAGAGACTGCACTAAGTATAAAAAGGAAAGGAAATTATTAACAATTAGTAATTTAAGAAGAGCACACTGTATGATAAATACAATGTCAAATGAAGGTAAGGGGCAAGAAATATAAGAAATATTACAAAATAGTAGCAAATATAAGAATTTGGAAGAATAAGAGAATAGAGAACACAGAAAATCCAAATAATTTACTTGCAGATCTGGCAGTCAGT
>NC_056731.1:1954303872-1954336372 GCF_019279795.1 Protopterus annectens
TACAAAATGTAAGCACTTTCAGGATACACCCTTCATCAGACATATACAAGAAAACAAACAAAAACCTTTTTAAAAGTATTTAAAAAGCAATAAGCCAATGAGCATCAAGATCTAATCATCTAAGTCACAGGTATATGCCTCCTAAGAACAGTTTTTAAAGGTACCACTCCACTGAGTCCTGGACTTCTAAGGATATAAAAAGGGTTTGTGACGTAATATGGGGTAACTAGAAAATTCTACAAACAGATGATGCTTTAAAAGAAATAGTGAGAGCAGTACCAAATTCTGTTTTTAAGAAGAACAGGAATCTTAAACAGATCCTGTGTGACAAGAACTATGATAAGAAGAAGGTACTTGAAAAGCAAGCAGGTAAAATGGGTACGTATCCCTCTCAGCACTGTAAAGCATTCCCTTTAATATCTAGAATTCAAGAATTTGTATATCCTATTGACAATAGGGCATTTAAACCTAAACTGTTGGGAAATTGTAATTCAATGAATGTTGTGTACCTGGCAAGGTGTCAGGAAGACCAACTGTAAACTTAAGGATAGGATCCTGAAACATTGATCAGCCATACGTTTGAGTAATACACATAATGCTCTTTTTCAACATATTAAAGAACATCCAGGACACCACTTTACTTTCATGGTTTTACAACTGGTTAGGATGAACTCCAGAGGAGGCGATATTGTCAATCAGACTGAATACTGTGAGGTACAATGGATTGTAAGGCTAGGTGCGGACAGAAGTCCCGGATTCAATGGAGTGGTACCTTTAAAACCTGTTCTTAGGAGGAGTAGACCTGTGACTTATTTTATTTTATTTATTTTATTTTATTTTACATTTGTTAACCGGGCTAGTCTAACTGGAATAAGATCCATTTTCAGTAGAGGCCCGGGGAGAAAAGCTCCAGCACAGCAAACTTTTTACAGTAAAAAATAATAAGTTCAAAAGCAGAATAACAGGAGTAAAGTAGCTCTAAACGGTTACAGCCATTTACATACACAATATATGACTGTAATAAATTGTTTAAAATTAAAAGAACTATAATAATAAATAAGCAGAATACAGACATACTGAATAGGTTCAGTTGACATTACAAGGATACCAAGGTTGTGTTGAGGTGATATGCAATGCAATAGGAATAGGAACAAATTAGTAGTTTTCATTTGGAAGCAGGATAACAGAAAGTATATACTGTCAATAAATTTTAGAAATGTAACATATGACATAGTGAGATAAAGGTATCTAAGAGGCAGCAAGAATATGTAAAGTGGTGGAATATATTCTTGCTAGGAGCAGAGAAGATATTTAGTCAGGGTTAGTACAAGGGCAAAGCCAGTGAGAACTGAGAAATTGTTTTATTCTTAGTTTAAAGAGTCTTGTGGAGGTTAGAGCTAGGAGTTCAGAGGGAAGTTTGTTCCAGTGTTTGCCTACGGAGTTAGAGAAAAGAGAATCTCCAGCTGAGTTCTTGGATTTGTTAATAGTAATAAGTGGCTTATTTGAGGAGCGTAGGTTCTTGAGATTGTTATAAGGGGTGATGAGGGTAGTCAGTATAGGTGTATAGGTGGGGTAGTACAAGCTCTTATGTATAATAGTGAGTTGTTGAGATAATATCTGGTTTTGAAATTCAAGCCATCCTAGTTGTTTAAGGTTGTTGCAATGATGAGTACGAAAAGGAGAACCTGTGGCAAATCTAGCAATGGAGTGATAGGCAGTAGCAAGTTTGTTTAGATTATGTTTTGAGAGATTGGTGTATATGGGTGAGGCATAGAGTAAGGTAGTGATTAAATGAGTTCTAGCTATAGCGATTTTGGTTGAAGGAGTGAGGAAGGGTTTGATTCTGTAAAGGGATCCCAGTTTCTTATTTACTGTTTTATAGTGATGTTAGTGTGAGTGTCAAAGTTTAGATTATTGTCTATAGTAATTCCAAGAAGTTTGGTGGTTATGTCAGGAGATATGAGAGTCCCATTGTTGGATGTAAGAGTAAAGTGAAGAGGGCAGTCCTCCGAGTAGGAGTAAAAAGTAAGAGTTTGGTTTTTGGGTTAAGTAAAAGGCAACGGTTTAAAACCATTGTTCCACTGTGTTAAATGCATTTTGTGTAAGAGATTGTAGCTCAGCAGGGTTATTTGCTGAGCAAATAATAGTGGTATCATCTGCATACTGAATGCAGGTGGTATGTGGGATTGCTAGGTGGAGGTCATTAATGAAAATGGAAAATAACAGTGGACCTAAGATGGAGCCTTGGGGGACACCAAGGGAAATAGGGAGGAGAGAGGATAGGTTACCTTCCCATAGTACTGCTTGTTGTCTATTATCTAAGTAGGATTTAAACCATTGTAATGCTAGAGAATCAAGAGAAAGAGTTTTAAGTATTTTAATAAGGAGCTGGTGATTAACCATATCAAAAGCCTTAGATAAATCAATAAAGACAGAGGAGGAAAGGGTATTGTTATTACGGTTAGAATTAATACAGTCTGTGAAGGAGAGGAGGGCTGTAGTGGTGCTGTGGTTGGGTCTAAATCCATGTTGACAATTGGCAAGTAAGTTATTATCTATTAGATGGGTGAGTACTTGCTTATGGACACATTTTCCATAATTTTGCTAGTGGAGACAGTAAGGCAATTGGTCTGTAGTTTGAGATATCGATAGAGTTACCACCTTTATGAAGGGGGATGATGTGTGAGATTTTCCAGATAGATGGGATATTTCCTTCGGATATAGTTCTGTTTATGAGTATGGAAATGGGGAGGGCTATGGCTTTGGCACCTTTTTGCAGGTACTCAGCAGGTAGATGGTCAGCAGAGGGGGTGGTAGGTTTCAATTTTTCTAGTAAGGAGCAAATAAAGGATGTAGGAACTGGTTTTAGCTGAAGTACTGGAATAGGGAAAGTGGAAGAGGTGGTTAGATTGGGGGAAGTAGGAGATAGTTGTTTAGCTAGAGTAAGAATGGTGTCTGTAAAGAAAGAATTAAAGGCATTAGCAGTTTCTGTTGGGTTTTCTTGGTTAGAGCCTAGAGGGGTAGGTGTTATAGATTGGCCTGGGTGTAGGAGTTTGTTGATGCTGGACCAAAACGTTTGTGGATTTCTTTGGTTAGTTTGTTGTAGTTGGATGTAAAAGTTTTTTTTATCTAGCAGGATAGCTTTTTTAGTGGTATTCCTAAGTTGTCTGAAGGTTTGGTGGTCTGTTGGATTCCTGGTAGTGTGCCATTTTGACCACGATTTGTTTCTGAGGAGAATTTTTTGTCTAGTGTCTTTGGTGAGCCATGGGGCAGGTTTAGTGTTACTTCTAATAGAGCGTACTGGGGCATGTTGGTTAAGGATGGATAAGAATGAGGTATTAAAGTAGTCAACTGCTTCATCTAGGGGAAGTGTTTTTAGTGGTGACCAGTCACAGTGTTTAAGTTCTAGCTGGAAAAGTTCTGGGTTGAATGATTTTGTAGTCCTGATTGTACGATATGTAGTTGGGTTAGGTAAGTTAATTTTGTGTCTGATGATATAAGTGAGTAAGTGATCACTTAGATTATCAGGGAGGGTTTCTGCCTTGTATGTGAGATGTGGGGAGTTTGTAAGAATCCAATCTAGTATACTTTCTTTGTTGTTACTTTTATCAATTCTTGTGGGGGAGGTTATAACTTGAGAGAAGCCATGAAGATTAATGTGGGTGGTGCCTGATGGGTACTACAGGATTTCCAATCGATGTTAAAGTCGCCAAGTATTAAGGTTTCTTGTGGAAGATTGATAGATATCCAGTTAAGAATGTTTTCAAGGGTATTAATGTTATTACCAGGGGGAAGGTAAATACAAGCGATGTTAATGGATTTGAATGTGTTGATTTGAAGTTTAGTGACTAAGATTTCTGCGTTATTAAATGTAGGTAGATTTATGTTAGATATGGTGACATGTAGATAATTTTTAAAGAGGATTGCTACACCACCTCCCTTTTTGTTAATACGATCCCTTCTCAGGATACTGTAGGCAGGTGGGACAAGTTCATTGTCATTAATGGATGGTTTTAGCCATGTTTCGGATAGACATAGGAAATCAAAGTTATAGAATTCTAAAAGGGCATGAAGATGGGTGGTTTTATTGTTAATGCTTCAAATGTTAAGATGTGCTATGGAAAGGGAGTTTGGAGGCTTATTAGGTGTGTGTGGAGGAGTAATGGTGGAGGTACTTTGTATAGTTTCAGGAATATTGTGTGGGCCAGGATTAGGATGAATGTCTCCATCTAGTAGGGCTAAGTGGAGTTTTCTATATGTGGGGTTGTTATTGTTAAGGAAGTAAAACAAAGTGTTTTCCTTGCAAGGTGAGTAATGTATTTTATGTGGGTAAGTCTGTGATATTTGGCATGAAGGTAGCAGGGAGAAGTTGTGGTGTTAAAGTTATAAAGAGGAATAGGTAGTAGTGGTGTGGAAGTGAGCTTAGAAGGCAGTAGGAGGTTTGGGTGGAGTGGTTGTTCATAAGAGGTTAATGAGTAGATAGTTACTAGAGGAGTTAGAAGTAATATAAAGGCTAAACATTTTAGTTGAGTTAGGTAGGTAATATTGGCCATGATGTAGGTAAAAGATGGGAAGATAGATAAGGGTTTGTATTAATAGCAGGGAGGTATTAGAAGCTATAAGGGTGGGGTGGGGTGTTACAATTTGTTAGGAGAGGTAATTGAATAATTATGGAGGGGAGTGGCAATAAGGAGAATGTATTTGATTGGTTATGGTAAAAGTAGGGGTGTGGCGTAGCGAAAATATATTGAGGACCCCTGGGGGTGGGTGGGAATTGGGGGTAGGGAGGGGAGCGGAGTGAGCCCGAGGGAAACGGAGCAGTGGTGAGACAGTTGATTGAGAACAATCAGTGAAATTCTGATTGCGGAGGAGGGACTGCAGGGGTAAGTAGGCTTTGTGATCTGTGTAGAAGAGTAGGGTGTAGTAGAAGTGAATAGTAAAGGCAGATAATGGGAAAGGTTTAGCAGAAGAGGTAATATGTCTGGTCAGTGGTAATAATACTAGAAAGGAGTTCAAAAAAGAAGGCAGTCTTATGAGTATGACGGGCAACAAGAGAGGAGCAGTTGGGAGGGTGCCACCTAGTGGGCAGTAGGGTAATTACCACAGAGGTGAGGAAAAGAAAAATCAGGCAAGGTTAGACTAGGGGCTAGGAAGGCAATATGTATGAAGGGTTAATTAAGTCAACTAGAAGTATGAGAGGGAAATAGACTTAGATGATTAGATCTTGATGCTCATAGGCTTACTGATTTTTAAATACTTCTAAAAATGTTTTTGCTTTCTTGTATATGTCTGACAAAAGGTGTATCCTAAAAGAGCTTACATTTTGTATTAAAAGTTCTACGTTTTTACTACAGCCTGGTGGTCCATGAAGTCTTTTTCGCTGTTCTTTTGTAAGGTTTTGCTTACATGGACCTTTAGTGCCTCTACTTGCAATTTTTGTTTCTTCATTGTTAGGGACCTGAGAATTTACTGGCATGTGGACTGAACTGGTGGGTCAACTCCCCTGAGGGCACCATATTTCCTTTTTTTAACAGCATTCACACTACAGAACAGGTCCCCTTCTCATGGGTCCCTATTATTTCACTGAAGGGCCATATTGTCAAACTGCATTCAATTTGAAATGCCGTTTGTTGAACCATTCTGACTGAGATTGTGTTACTGTAGTGATCAGGAAATTTGCCCTTTCCCCACTGTAATGCGATCTTGGAATTGGTATATATCTATATATATATATATATATATATATATATATATATATATATATATATAAAATTAGTGGGGGTATGGGGGTTCATTGAATGGCATTTCTGATGAAATTCCATTTAACAATGTGGCCATTTGATGAAATAATATAGACCCCCTTCTTACACTCTCATGTTGTCAGGAATGGTGCAGGGTGGTGCATCATGGTTACTTTACTATATCCCTCCTTGCTTAAGTTTCACATTTTCCTGTATCCAAGTATTGTCATACCACATTCTTCAATGTGTTTACTAACCTGCTTCAGTAGGCAACTCCCTTTCCTGTGGTTTCTGTTACTATACTGAAACCACTACTTCAGCCTTAGCCATCCATGGCATTTTTACTTTCATGGAACATTTCTCTGCATATAAATTTCTGTACATTACATCAACATTGTCAACATCATTTTCCTGTCTGTGCCTGGGGACTCACAATGACTACCGGAGGTGCTGATGAACATTCAAGGTTTACCTCAACTGCTCATACTTTAAACTGGCTGTGAAGTGATCATGATCTGGTCAGGAATCTGTGCTGTTGCCGTGTCAGTGAGCTGCCCATTACACACAATGATCTGGCTGCATGCATACATAATAAGCATTGTGGCTCACTGTGCGCACTCTGTAAATACTGCTGGCTTGACGAAGATCATGAATGTGGCATTTCTAATCAATGTGAATGTGCTGTCATTTTTTTTCTTTATTGATTGCCAATATGTGTGGTGTTTGTGGTGTCAGTAATAATTACGTTCAGTATATTGTGTAAATCTTATATTCACGGTTTTGTTAGTTCAACATTAACTGATATAATCATATGAGTACCATTTTTATGTCTCTGGTTAAATAAATCTCTGGCAGATTTCATTGTTAAACTTGTCATTGGTGAAGCAGATTTAATTATGCTATAGTTGAATTTAGGAATATCCACTACAGCATAATTCATTAAATTTCTCTTTCTTCACAGCTGTGTGACAATGGAGTTAGTATATTTAATTTCCAGTTATGTTTGGGCACAGCCACCATGCCACGGGTTGTTATGGGGGGTGAAATACCCCATGTAAAAATATTTTTGTAGCTTTGTGGAGGAGCTGTATTTGGTATTGTGTAGATGAGATAATATGTAGTTTCTTTTTCTTTTGGTGTACATGAGGTACTGTTTTATATAGTGAAAGTTTTATTTATTGGTTGGGTTGCCTCTGGTTTTATTTTTTCTAATCACCACTGTAATAGTTTTACATTTGCAGTCATTTATTTTTTTAATTATTTTTTTTTTTGATGTAGTACACTTGATAGACGTTTTGTGTTTCAATTACATCTAAATTCTTTCATTATATACATATTGTCTGCTTGCATGTGTGTGTATGTTTGTGCACACATGCATATAGTTGTCTCAGTGTGTGTGTGTGTGTGTCTGTGTAAGCACGTGCTCTCATGTGGGGAGGATGCCTATGCTAGCTGTTCTAGCACTATGCATGGGCTGGTACTAATAGCACTAGAGTAGTCAGGTCTGGTAGTGCAGTGTTCAATTCAAAGACATTTTAATGAGAACCTAATGAGGTCACAATATCATGTTTCTGAATTGGAGATTCTCACCATCACCAACATTAGTGCTTTAGGTAAACTTAAATATTCAGATGTGTTCTGCATAGGAAAAATTAGTGAAGTTGACAGAAAGCAACATTGAGAAACAAGGTACAGATATTGAGTACACCCACGTGTTACAATTTAATGCTACACTAGCAAGTCCCAGAGAGGATTTGGGGAAAAACATATATGTGACAAGCTACAATATATACCTTTACCAAAGGTATATTATAGTGTAATGTATGTAGTTATGAGACTACAATGAGCACCTAAGCAATTTTAAACCATACATATGAATATGAAGAATGAACTTGAGCACACAGTTTTCTTTAGTTAAAAGAATAACTCTAACAGCCAGATCAGAAGATTTAAGTAGTAAACAGTAGTGTACCTAGGGTGGGGTGAAAGGGGTAACTGCCCTCGGTGCAAAGTTTTGGGGGAGTGACATGACCATCAGACCAAATCACTTTTTAAAGCATTCCAGCTTTTATTTATTTATTTTTTTTCAATAATTTTTATTTTTATTTTTACATTAATAAATGTCACAAATAAAAACATCTTACAACATGACCGTGTGCATATATATATATATATATATATATATATATATATATATATATATATATATATATATATATACACATACACATACATACATACACATATATACACACACATATATATATATATACATACATACATACATACATACATACATACACACATATACATATGTTATACATTGATGTCAAATACCACAGGATCTAGGTCATACAACATATCTATTTACACTATGTACATAGATGCTTTCATTGTTAAGTCCACAGTTATATAGACAGTATATACATTCGTAATATCCAAGTTATTATTTAATATCTGAACTTGTATGTGTTCTTTGGTTCCATTATGCTGTATTTCTAAGTTGCTGTGTGATGAATTATGCTAATATGATGTTAAAGGTTTGTTCCCAAATTTCTCTGGATTTCATGTTTTTGTTTCTTTTATCTATTACTATTTTATGAGCTAAAATGTGTTGTATAGCTACTTGTTTTGAACCCTCCCAAGAGATATTTATCGTATCTAGCCATTTAAAAGCTATATACAGTTTCATTAGTAGGAAAATTGTTAAAAGTGTATTTGCTTGTTTTCTTGGGATGTTGGGTGGGAGAATGTGTAACAGAGTGAATTCCCAAGTTAATGTTGATGTTTGATAACCCGTTTTTTGTAATTGTACCTTGCGAGAGTTCCAGAGTTTATAGACACATTTACAGCTCCAAAATACATGGATTAAGTCAGCTATCTGGTCCTTACAGTGTGGGCAGAAAGGTGATTTTGATGTGTTAAATTTGTGTAGGATTGCAGGTGTAAAATAAGCATTATTATTGATCATGAGCTGAGTGTATGCTAACTTTTTGAGGGGTAGAATCTTCAGTGTTAGATTGATTGCCTGGCTTATTTGCTGATCATCTATGGATGGTTTAATTTTTCTCCAGTAGTTAGAGAAGAGGAGATCCTTCTGGTATTTGATTTCATTTATCATTTTATATGAATTGGTAATAGTTTTCTTTGTTGTGATAATAGTTTTCCAAAGCCTGCTACAAGTTTCTATGTCACTATTGGTCATAGTAATATTTTGGAGATAACTGGAACACAGTTCTTTGATTTGTCTTAGGATTATTGTGTGTGATTTAGGGGGGGTTTAAGTTGGTCCTCATTTCTTGTATTGAACAGTTAAGGTAGGGATAGATATCTTGGATTGTTTTATCTTTTAGTCTGGGAAAAGGGACTAAGTCCAGCATCTTATTGTTTATTTTTAAATTTGGGTTTTTATGAAGGGGTTGCAGTATTGTCATGGCATGTCTAAGGTTCAAGAATTGAAAGAGTTTTTGCGCTAGGTTGATAGAATGTTTTAAGGGCTCTATAATGTTATACGTTTGTATTTCTTTCTGCTTCAGGAATGGAAGTACTTTGGGATTGAAACCTAGAGCTTCAATATATCTATAATATATTGTCACCCAGAGAGGAGACCAATTTTCCATTGACGGGTTATGTTCAGCTATTCTCAATATTCTGTTAGTGTTAATGATCGAGTAGTACATTTTAAAATCTGGTAGATTTAGTCCTCCTTTGCTTTTGGGGAGTGTTAATTTTGGATAGGAGATTCTGTTTTTTTTGGGT
The DNA here is from genome assembly GCF_019279795.1 of Protopterus annectens. Taxonomy (NCBI): domain Eukaryota; kingdom Metazoa; phylum Chordata; order Ceratodontiformes; family Protopteridae; genus Protopterus; species Protopterus annectens. The sequence continues at coordinate 1,954,313,373 of NC_056731.1, forward strand.
TCCCATATAAATTTTGCTAGGAAGGTATGAATTTGTTTGAAGAATTTATTATGTATTGTTGTCTGTGATGTCATGAATATATACATTATCTAGGTAAAATGTTCATTTTGATTATTGATACTTTGGCCAAGAATGGTAGTTTTAGGTTGTTCCATCTTTTGCAGTCTTGCATTATATTTTGCCATTTAAGGTTTACATTGTGTTGGTAGAAGTCTTTGTTACTCTGGAAAAAGGTGGTTCCCAGGTATTTAGTTTCTTCTTTAATTTTTATTGTGTTTAACAATGGTATTAGTGAGATGAGTTTGGGTGTTTTTAGGGGGAAAATATTAGTTTTATTAAGGTTTAGTTTGTAGTTAGACATAGTCGAAAAATGTTCAATTGCAGCTATTATTTTGTTTATATCTGAATTTGGTGTAGTGCAGTATATGTTCAGATCATCTGCAAATGTAGTGAGATATATTTTGAAGTTGTGTATTGATGGAGGATTGTGATATGTATTTTGTTTAATGTATAGAAAGAGTGGTTCTAGGTATAGGTTAAACGAGAAGGGTGATAGTGGGCATCCTTGTCTTGTTCCATTTTTTATTAGGATCCTATTTGACTTAGTTTTATTTATATACAGAGATGTGTATGTGTTGCTATAGAGAGTTTGGATGATCTGAATGAAGTTATTGGGTATATTAAAGTAGGGTAGTGTTTGGAGTAAGAATTCTAGATTAACCCTATCAAATGCCTTGTGGGCATCCACTACCATTGTGTAGATGTTGATATTGTATCGGTTAGCGTAGGATATTAGTGCATCTAATGTTAATGTATTGTCACTAGTCTGTCTATGTGGTGTAAAACCGGATTGTTCTGGGGAGAGGATTTTTTATATCAGATTTTTCATTCTGTTTGCAAGTATAGAGGTAAATATTTTAGTATCTATATTTAAGAGGGAGATGGGTCTGTAGCTGTCGGGGTTTTTGGGGTCTGTGTGTTCTTTTAATATATAGTTTTAGAGGCTTTAAAGTGGATATCATTTATTTTATAGTTTATTATGTAATCCAGTGTATAGTATAGTAGTTTGGCTATCAAGGGGGAAAATGCTTTGTAAAATTCTGATGTGAGTCCATCCGGACCCGGAGCCTTATGCACTTTTAAGTGTTTGATTATTGTAATAATTTCACTGATGGATATCGGCTCAGTTAGTTTTTTTTGTTGGTCTAAATTGAGTTTAGGGAATTTCAGTTTTTGAAGAAAAAGAGTTCTATCTTCCTTTGAGGTTTGTAGTATTTGTGCTCCATATATTTGAGAATATATTTGTTCAAATGTTTTAATAATGTCTTCATTTTTTGTGTAGTTTTTGTCTCTGTAGTTTATTTCTGATATATTGGAGGCATTTTTGTGTTGGCAGATGATTCTGGCCAGAGCTCTAGATGGTATTTGGGCTTCTTCTGCGTAAGTGGCTAACATTCTGGCTTCATAGAAAGATAGATTCCTGGTTTCTAACATATATAGATCCCTTTGCAGTTTTAAAAGTTCTGCTTCTGTTTGGTTCTTAGGGTTATTTATTAGTTCTTTTTCAAGATGCTCTATTTTCCCTTTCAGTATATGCTCCTCTTTCAGTTGTATTTTTTTATAGTATGCTGCTTTTTTGATAAACAATCCTCTGATTTGTGCTTTGGTTGCAGCCCATTCTATGTCAGTTGGCACATGGAAGTTAGTGATATTTGTAAGAGCTATTTTTAGTATTGCTTCTGTTTCTTTTATTACATCCATTTTGGAAAGTAAATTAGGGTTTAATGACCAATTATGACCCCTATTCTCTAAATATATCTTTTTGTCCCAGTTAATGTTTAGTGTGATTTTGGAGTGATCTGAAAAGAACCGGGTATGTATAGTTATTGTTGGGTCCATGTTAATGAATATGTCAGAGATTAAGAAGAAGTCTATCCTTGACCACATTTTGTGGCATTGCGAATAGAATGTGAATTTCCCTGTTTTATCTGCACTGTTCCCATGTTTAAAAGGGTCATATAGTTTGAAATCTTGTTTGAGTTCATTAAGGGCTAATGTGGCTTGTTTATTATGTGATTTGGTCAGATTAGATTTATCCTTTTCTGGGTTTTGATATGTATTCCAGTCACCTCCAATCACTAGGTAGTGATCTTTAAATTGGTTTAAGGTTGGGTATAATGACATCAAAAAGTGTTGTTGGTTATTACAGGGTGCGTAAACATTAAGTACCATTATAGGTTTTGGTATTGTAGGACTATTAAATGTTACATAGCACCATCTTCCCTCCTTGTCAGCTTTGGTTTTAAGTATTTTTTCCTTAAATTGTTTTTTAATTATTATGGCAGCCCCAGCACTGTTTGTTTTCCCCTCTGAAGCTATGATTTGACTTATCCATTTATTTCTGCTAATTTCTGCCCATTGATCTGCAGTCAAGTGCATTTCTTGTATTAGTATGAGGTTGGCTGTGGTTTTTAATGTAAGGTGTAAGAATAGTTTTCTTTTCTTCTTGTTTTGGAGCCCTTTAACATTCCATGATTCTATTTCCCACATTTATTTATTAGGTGTATTCCTTAGATATGCCATGTATATTAGTTTTGTTTTGTTAGTTTTGTATGTGTTACTGTGTGATGGTTTAGGAAAGCATCTATTTATCCCCATCCCTACACTGTGCCTAACCACTATATCCCTGGACCAGGAATAATCAGGGAGGGAGGATGAAGGTTCATTATATGGTTTACCTTTACGTCTAATCTTGGAATGTGTTTTCTTTTTAGATGACAGAGGCACAGCAAACTAATGGGTATAGTATTCTCATCCTAAGGGGTGGTGAAAACCACACACACTCTGGCTAGGCTTATAAATGTCCTAGGGCAGATAGCCTAGTATGAACCTATGAACCTATATAGATTTACTCCATAGTATCCCCCCTGTGTTACTATAAACAATGTGGACAAAGCTGAACAAACTAGTTCCCTCAACAAACACTGCTACTTAATATCCCTAGCCTCTTCCAACATATTATTTATACAGTGATGGTATTGCATTTAAGGTACAGCATGTATTGTTTTTGTCTTGTGACTAATTCTTTCTAATAGTATTTTTAAAACAGCATATTAATATACATTCCTCAGTAAATTATAGCAATATGTGTACCATAGTAATATTGTTAAACAATCAATTTTGTCATTTTTACATTTTTCTCTCATTTGACTTCTTTTTCCTCCCCCTTTACTTATTCAGGTTTTGGCCTTCTTTGGTGCCTATAGTGATGTTTTTCCACATCAATCTGTGTGGGTTATAAAATATATACTTGGCACCTATTTAACAGAAGTAGGAAGTATAGAGAGACAAAAAAAAAGAAAAACAGCTTAGCCAAACAGTCCTTCTACTATAGTTGACATATTAAGGCTATATTTACATTATCCCAAGATTGTTAGGTTATTTTACCAATTTCCTGAGATCACTTCTCTCCAGGATATTTTAACACATTTCTAGTATTTACATAAAACATTTAACATTTTTTTCCCTTTTTTTCCCAATATTAATCTATGAGCTTGCATAATTCTGACAGTTTATTTCTTGCCTGTTATTTAAGGCTGGAGTTTCATTCACCTACACAGTACTGGGTGTACTGTTTTAGTGAATGGTTCAGTTCAACAGTACCTTATTTCTTCAAGGTTTTGCTTGCAGGTTGGTTGACATCTATGGTGCAGCTTTCTTCTTTTAGCTGGTGCAGATCAATTTTCATTTTTCAGGCAGTAAAATCCTTTGGAGCTTGCTGAAATCCATTTTGTCTGACTGTTCTTAATGAAGCCATCAAAAGCCTAGGGGGACTGAATTTGCAAGCCAATATCCGAGATGGGAACTTCCTTCCTATATTCCTGGATCGGAAACAGCAGTTCATTTTTGGTTCCCACCCAGGCTGTACTTCCCTTTCCTGTGTTCCTCATGGCTCACATCAATGACCCAAGGGCCTAGACAGCAAGGGGAAGATTTCAGAGTTGGATCCCAGCTAGAGTGCTCGTGAATGGGGTAGTTTTTTCATCCAAGGGACCTTTATCTTTTTTTGTGGATTTATTTCACTTCTGAAGGTGGAATTTGCTTGAAAACAGCCAGGAATGTCTCTTTTGCCTCTTTGGGGTTAGCAACCATGTATTTAACCTCTTTGATGTAAAAGATTAACTGATTTGGATATTTCATCTGGAATTTGATTTTTTTTCTATTAGGAACCTGCAGTATGGAGATAGTAGTTGTCTTGCTTGTCTTATTTGTATTGGGAGGTGTTGTCTTGCGTGTCTTATTTGTATTTTATTATTATTCCAGGTGAGTGTGCCTTTTTTCTTTGCTGCCAGTATGATTTTATTTACATCTTGGTAGTTTAATATTTTAATATAGACAGGTCTTGGTTTCAGTGATGTTTGCATTTCCCTCAGGGCTCTGTGGGCTCTCTCTATTGTTATTTGCTGCATTTCTTCAGATTCCTCTAGGAGGGAATTTATTATTTGCTTGATTGTTGGTATTAGATTGTTATGAAGTACAGTTTCAGGTATTCCTCTGATGATGATATTGTTCCTTCGAGATCTTGCTTCTAGGTCTGTTAATTTTGCTTGTAAGTTTTGTATTTCTTTGTCATGGGCATCCGTTTTTTGAGAAATAGAGTCTATTTTTATTTCATTTTCTATTATTTTGGACTCAGATTTTTCCATTCTGGATATTATTTGGCTGAATGAGTCACCAAAGGTTTGAAATTGTAATGATAAGTCCTTTAATGCTTGCTGGATATGTAATAAGGCAGATTTTATGTCTTCCGGATTAGCTGGCTGGTCTGTCTTGGATTTATTTGTATTTTTAGAGTTGTCAGTTTGTTTAGTTGTCTTTTGTCTTTTTGAAGTTGTGTCTTTCTCAGGTGAGGCTAGTACTGAGAATTTGGTCTTAGTTGTTGTTGTTTCCATATTATTTTCCTCTTTTGACATCTTGCTGAATAGTGTTTTACCAATCTTGCAGTCAGATGCAGGGCCTTAGTAACACATTGCTTAAGCTGTTATTCAGAAATCTTAGTTAATCCTGCTGTTTCTGAGCTGAATCTGTCACTTTTTCTTCCTCTTTTGTTTGCTGGATGATATTAGCAGTAAATATCTACAGTTATTTCTGTATTATTAATTCTGCATTGCCTTCTGGGTTTGTTTTAATCCGGGGTATATCGAGACCTAGGTGATAGCAGTGCTCATAGAACAGCGGCCATTTTGAACTCGCATTCCAGCTTTTAAAAGCCAGTACTACATTTGCAGTTAAACATGAACATTATAGTGCCCCTCTGTGGTCTAAACTGTAGCAACTACTTGTTACAGTTTAAAGGTAAAAAAAAAAAAAAAGATTATTTTTTAAGGATAACCAGAGTACTTTTGCACTCCATGTGAGTGTGGTCTAAATTGTCTGTAGTTTGCTACAATTTAAAAGTAAAATGGAAAGTCTTTTTTTTCTAAACCACAACCCGAGCATTGTGACACTCCGTGTGGAGTTATAAACTATAAAATAATATATAATTTTATATAAATATAAATATATATATATATATATATATATATATGGGTTCCATCAATATGTTCAAAGTTTCATTACTTCGAACTCCACTTCACCGAGTACACTTTTTCGAAGTAGTGAAACTTCGAACATTGACTTCGGTAGTCACATTACAGCACGTAATGGGAATATTCCCTTTTCCCCACTATAGTGTGATCTCGGAGTTGGTATAACATGTTTTTGTGTTTTTATTTTTGTTTTGGGTAGTAGACTTCAGCGAAAGTGCACTTTCGCTTAAGTGGACTTTTGCTGAAGTGTAGGGTCTTCTTTCTTCTTCTTCTTCTTTTGGCTTTTTCCCAGTTAGGGGTCACCACAGTGGATCATCTGTCCGCTCATGATTGGCAGTGGAGTTTTATGGTGTCGAGTTGCCAGCCCGGTGCCCAACCTTCCACAGAAGGCACACACATGCACACACTCACACCTAGGGCCAATTTAGAGTGTCCAATTCACATACTGCATGTCTTTGGGATGTGGGAAGAAACTGGAGCACCTGGAGGAAACCCATGCAACCACAGGGAGGACATGCAGACTCCGCACAGAAGGCACCCCAGCTGAGGATTGAACCGGAGAACCTCTTGCTGTGAGGCAGCAACACTAACCGCTGCACCACTGTGGCCTTGCTGAAGTGTAGGGTCTACTGCTTAATTTCAGAGAAGTGTCTTTTCGATGTTAAGCAGTAGACCCATATATATATATATATATATATATATATATATATATATATATATATGTTTTATATATATATATATATATATATATATATTTTTTTTTTTTTTTTTTTTACTATGTTAGGAAGGAGGGTTAGGGCTCAGAAATGGGACCTGATTGGCTACTGCATTTTAAGAGCCCCAGGTACCTGATCATGGACTTTTTTTTTTTATCTTCCATTGAAAGGCTGGAGCAGGAGTGAGAGGGTATATATCTGGGCACCTGGTTGTTGTGCCATTAGAAGGATCAGATATATTTTTTTCTCTTCTATTGAAGAGTTGGAGCAAGAGGCGGTGTAGCCTGCCACCTGCTTAGTGTTCAGTTAGAAGAATCTGAGTTTTTTTTGTTTTTGTTTTTTGCGGTTTTGCAGAAACCTTTTTTTTTTCCTCTTCACGTGAAGAGCTGAGGGGATGAAGCACTAGCTGGTGGGACAAGCAAAGGGCACTGGTTGAGCCAGCTATGCCTCTCATAGTAAGCAACAGTTTTAATTTTATTCAAAGAACTTTAACAGTGCTGAAGTGTCCATTCAATTAAGGTAGGTGGAGCTGGTAAACATAATGAGGAATTCAAAAAGTCTGGAGGATAATGAAGGAGTGGGGATCAAGAATGCTACATACAGCAGAGTTTAAAAAAGTGCAGTTGGGTAAGTAAACTTATCATAATAGTAGATGTTCTAATAGTTTACTGTTGCAGTAGCCTAAACTATTCAGGTTATATCCTGCCGAGGATATGAACAACCAGCCAGCTTATCAAAGTTAAATGTCACCTTCCACATGCTCTAACTCCCAGGAGCTCAATATAAAAATAAAGTGGAGTGCCAAAAGCTTTAGAGCTTTCTAGCCTCAAGAAGGGAGGCAATAGACCTGAAAGGAAATTTTTTTAGGAAATATAAAACAGGAGAACCTATATGCACACAAGGCTGTATACATCCACATTTTGGCAATAAAAAAAAATTAAAGAAGGGGTCAGGGGGAGATGATGGTGCTGCAGCAGTGATCAATTAGAATATCTACTGTTACAGTAAGTCTGCTTGTACAACTGTACTGTATTCCCCATTAGATAACTGTTGCAGTAGCCTAAGCTATTTGGGTACACAAGCAAAAAGTGAGGAGGAAGTAAATTAAGAATCCTGGAGCCCCTGGAAAATGGTCCTAGTAAAGCCTGTTCTGTCATGTGAGAATAGACATCTTTTAAGTCTAGCTTTTCCGTGAAAGATAGTTAAGGGACAAGTTGCAACAAGGTCTGAAGGCATAGAAATGTGAAATAGAATAACATGACAAAAAGAATGAGAAAGTAGAGGTCTAGCACATGCCTCCAGGTCCCTTCTTTCTTTCTTTCTTTTTCTTTCTCTGGCACCAGAAAAATCTTGAATAAAATCCTTTGCCCTTCTTTCAGACAGGCACTGGTTCTTTGAGTCCTTGAGATAACATTTGTTCCAGAACTGGGGGAAACAGGGATATTTGGTTTACTGGGCAAAGAGGAATCCACTGGAAAGGAGGGAGGGACTACATTGCCAAGTGTACCCTTGTTGAATGATTTTCAGAACTCATCTGAAAAAATCTGGTGCCCAAAGATAGGTGAAGAAAGAGAGAAAGGTAGAGATTTCAAGGGTGGGAGGGGGTTGAAGAAGCAGCCATTCTGACTTTCTGGGCTGTCCTTTACTTTGGGAGGCTTTCCCTTTCTTTTTTGGCCTCATTGCCATTGCTTTTTAAAATCCTTTTAGCACCTTGCCACTTGATTTGCTTTTTGAAAAAAGGAGCTGAAGTAGAAGAACAATGTTTGTTTACCTTAAAATAAGGTTGGAAGATTGGGTCACTCCTTCTCATCAAATCTTTTAAGCACCTCAGCTGCAGAGGGGTGAAACCAAACTTCCTTGTCCATAAAATTTCAGTTTTAACATCTTCCGCAAGAATTTGTGAATGTAACCAAGCAAATTTACTCATGAATGACCCAAAAGCAGAGTTCTGAAGCCAGTATCAGCTGCATCATAAGTACACTTTAAAGTATGTTTAATTATAAGAGAAGAGCTACAAAACAAGCATTCAAAGATTTTTCACCTCAGTAGATGGAAGGTTAACAGGTCATTTTTACATGTTCTCAAAAGACAAAAGTAGCACATTTAACATGTGAGCCTGGCATTTTACAATTATGAATGTGAAATTGATATCAAAATAAATTTTCTTCCACAATATGTCAAAAGCTTTCTCATCCTTGTCAAAAAGACTGGGATTAGCATTAGTGATTTGTCTAGCAGAAGCAATTTTGGAAAGAGAAATCTCTGCAGGGTCTGCTTTAGGGTTAGCAGAAGCAATTTTGGAAAGATAAATCACTGCAGGGTCTGCTTTAGGGTTAGAAAACAAGCATTTTTTAATCTAAGGTATCCTGTATAACCTATCAGACATTCTAGGGGCAGGTGGTTGACTGAAAGGTAAACTACCAGCTGTCAGGAAGACATTCTTTAAAACAGATAAAACAGTGGGAACAACTGCAAATTTAGGAATACCCAACTGTAAAAAATCATAACACATTTTCTGGAAAATAGGAATGTCATTCTGATCCCACTAGAAAAAAATTATTTCATATTAGATAAAACTTCAGAAAAAGAAATGTATTCTGGAGAAAAATTTGAAGAAACACTTTCCTCAGAATCAGAATCCTCAGGTTATGAAGAAAATCCTGAAGCACAAAATTCTTTCTCCAAGGCCTGCTCTTCTTACTGAAAATCAGAGTCAGAAAGAGAAGAATCTCTTTTTTTATTTTATTTTCTGAAGAGGAGTTAGGTAATGAAAAAGCAAAAATTAATTCACTAGCAAATCTTCTGTGGTCATTTTAAATATAAACAGAAGTCATGTTTTTTACTTTTTGTTTTATTTTCCTGGGAATCTCTCTGGAAAAGGAACAACTCAAAGCAGGCACACTAACCCGGGGCTCAGGTTCCCTTTTCCAGCTATGCAGTAGACCTTCAGCTGTCCCTTCCCCTGATACCAACAGTGGCTCCAGTGCTCACAGACTGCAACCCTTTAGACACACAGGACATGCTTATCCACTGATAGCTGTAGGTGCTGTACCACAGGGACTCAAGGAAAATGATGATCAATCTGAAGAACCAAATCCAGCCACACCAGATTCACCTATCAGCGGCTCTGGCAAAACTGGAGCCAGATTAACAACCAAGAACTCCCTGACAACTTTTTTCATGCAAACAGATGAAGGAAGAGCAAAGAGGACTGGTAACCGCTCCATAGGTTCAGCCACCATAGAAGCCTCAAAGATGGTTAATGAAGCTTACCAGATAACAAGGTGGTTTTGAGGTAAAACACACACACACACACACACACACGCACACACACACGCACACACACACAAACAAACACACAATGACAGTATCCAAAAAGTTCAGCACCTAACACGTAGATTCTGTACAAGAACATTATAAAAAGTTCAAGAAAACAAATTTAAACACAGTATGTTTCTACTTTTACATGCCATTTGTGCAAGGGTACTTTTGACAGAACCACAAATGGCTGAAAAAGAATAAAAGTACATTTGATTGAAAAGCCATTTTGTCAAAAACTTTTAAAGTCTACAGGTGATTTTTGTGGTGTCATTTTTGATCATGTGAGTTGCTATGGTAACAATTTAGAGGATTTTGCATAGATTGGTAATGAGCACTGTCAAACTGTGCCCTCAGATTTGTAGATTTTTTGGTTTGTCCACCAGCATGATTCTGTGTGTGTGTGGTGTTTGCTCTTTTCACCACAGAAGTGCTCCCGTGGATATATAATTAAGGGGGTGTAGGGTAGAGCAAAAGAGCTTTTTAAGATATATATGTTGCTTAGAATGTTTTTGATTAAATGCCATTTTAGTTAAATGTACTTTTGTTCATTTGTGCCTACTGTTTTTTTTTTTTTTCAGTCAAGGCACCTAAAATCAAATGTCACAGAACTATTTCTACAAGCATTCACAGTAATAAAACTCCCTGGTACACAAAATGATAGTCCAAACAAAATGTTTCCTTAGTTTAAATAATAGTTTCTCAGAACAAATACAGTGGAGGGATTTCTCCAGAACGGAATTACTTGCCTAACCTTGAAGGATCTCTAACTGACCATAAGTTCTACAAAACCCACAAAAGGAGCTCATTTTGGCTGCAAAAAAAAAAAAAAAAAAAAACTCTGAAGCTTTTAGTGCTCTAAATACTTTTATTTATCAAGCTAAAGGGAGTTATAGTGTATGGAAGGTGCCCTTTAACTTTGATAAGCTGTCTGGTTTGTTATATCCTTGGCAGGATTTAACCTAAATAGCTTAGATTATTGCAACAGTAACTTAATGTTGAACATCTGGCAGTTAGCAGAGAAGGCTAAGGCTATGAGCTGTTAATGATCTGCATTCTGTGGTCCAGAATTAAATTTCCCTCATACCTATCAACCTCGTAGAACAAGAAATCCAGACAAAGCCATATATAAAGTGAGACCTAAGATTTTTAGTCCAGTACTCAGCACTCTGACTACATATTCTGCCCTGCTTGCCATATGATGCAAAAGGAAGTTACACAAATTACCTACCACTGTATCCATCTAATGCTCGTGATACCACCTGCCTTGCGACTGCATCATAAATTGAATCTTGTGATGCACTTTGAAGAATTCCATCCATTTTAAATGACCAGTCAGATTGCTGATTATTGACTACTCCTTTACGGGCATCTTTCTTGATGTGAACATTTATGGTCTAGAAATAAGCAAGAAACATTGATTAAGGAAGTAATCATTATGTTCACATAAATATAAATAAATAAACAATAGTTATAATGATCTTTATGTAGGTGAAAATATCAGAAGCATAGTGGCCCAATATCTTGGTGTTTCAAGCTAAAAAGCTACATTGAATGATGATACTGTTATTTACTGCCAATATACTCAGATTCTGGAAGTCTACTGCGTGGTATGCAACTTGCACTGATGCCTAGCAAATGGAAGTGGATCAAGCATAATGTGAGTCCTGTCTGATCCTAACTGACCAAGATATATGGGCTTTTCTGGCTGTAGAGAACTCAGCACAGCTCCTGGTGGTATCCAGCAGAGTTCCTAGAGCAGCAGAGACCAGAAAAGACAAACTTTCCAGATTCTAAGTATTTTTTCTGCATTTTCGACTTTTTAAGCCTTTCGACGACTATTTCTGCCTGTTTTATTCAGTTATTACCTGTTTTTACTGTTTTTAATAGCTTGAATTGTTTGTTGCACTTCCTTGTTTAAGTTTTGCTTAAAAGTTAAACAACAGGCTAATACAATCAAGTGTACTAGCTTTTGATAGCAATTAGTCGAAACACACAGCATTTATTGTATTTTCTGCCTATCTGAAAAAAAAAACTTGAAAAAAAAAAAATACTCTTGTTTTCCATACTTTCCTAATAGTTTGTTCCAGTGATCAGATTTTGCTGATCCCTGGGCTTTGTCTTGGTTCCTGTGTTTCTCCATTTTCCTTGTTTGGTCAGGGGGAAGTTTCTTTACTCACCAGTGAGAGTGGGGAGTACTGAGCTGCCTGTTTGTCCTTAGAGGAGTGGTTTAAGGCAGTAACTTGTAGTTTATTGGCCATTTTGGGTCATTTCTTGTCTTTTCCAGCCCCCTGCTATAAAGCACGCTTTAGCGCGCTTTAGCGCAGAGTTGCTACAGGAGCACACAAGAGCAGCGGCGGTTAATCAAGGTTAAACTATTCGGGCTACCTAAAGTCCACTCTTCAAATTTTCCCTTAAAACAGCCTTCCTTGAACTGTACTGCTGATCAAACCAGCGTATTCTATATCTAAAAGGTTCAGCTCTACTTGATTCTTAAGTAGACTATTCTCTATCTGTAAAGCCTAGCACTTGCTCCTAAAGTATTTTTTTACTTTGATATAGCACTTTTATTATACATAGTACCCCACCAGCCAAAAACCCCTTTTCGATCACCCACATCCCCCGGAGTCTTTTTAAAGTCTTTGTCTATTCCTTCTAGCATGTCGAGGGATCAGTTGCTAGTGTCCTCTCCTGCTCAGCTGGTGAATCTGGGAATATTGAGGCAATGTTACAATTGTCTCATGTACACGGACACCCCTCTCCTTCTCCCACAAAACACAAATACATGCAAGAGATGCAACTATATAGCCAAACTGGAGGCTGAGCTCTCTCAACATAGGACTGGCAAGACCAGGCAGGAGGAGAAGGTAACCACACACACCACAAACCCAGTCTCACATAGTACTATCACAACTTCAAATCATACACATAAATACACAAAGACATACACGGAGGCTCTGATCAAAAATCTACCAAAACAGCAGAGGCCACCAAAGCAGACACCCAAACAACTGCCACCTCAGGACACAATGCATGCAACACACAGACCACATAGTCAGTGTGCCAAACAGTCACAGCCCTTAAGGCCAAACACAATGCCAGACACACTCGTCATTGGTGACTCCATAGTCAGACACACTGACGTCCTTCTCACCAGATTGAGTAAGGAGAAGGTCACAGTAAGCTGCCTGTCAGGCGCTAGAATCCGCCACATAATGCAAGCACTCAGGTCTCTCAACAGCAGGTACAAGTACGACTCTGTCATTGTCCACGCTGGTGTGAACGACCTGAGACGTACCTCCTTGGACTACATGAAAAGAGACGTAGAGGATCTCTCTGATTATGTAGCCCAGGCAGGTATGACCCTGACCTTGAGCAGTATCCTACCTTCACCAAGAATGATGCCACAATACAGAGACAAGATGATCAGCTTTAATAATTGGCTTAAACTCTGGTGTCATTCAAAGGGGATCCAATGTCTGTCTGCCTGGGATGACATGCTGGACAAGCCACGCTGCTTCGCAAGGGATGGCTTGCACCTGTCACCCCTGGGCTTCCGGATATTGGCAAAGGCTCTTGCCACCTCCATAGTGCCTTTTTTAGGCAAGGCTCAAATTCTAAACCTACCACCCTAGAACACAAAAAAGGAAAAAAACTAAGGGTAATGCTGCTCAATGCCAGAAGTCTCAACCTCAAGATGCATGCACTCGAGGCCCTTCTCAGTATGGAGAACATCGATGTCTGTGCTGTGACTGAAACCTGGTTCAAGGCTCCCGAGAGCACCTCGGCACTATCAGGTTTTACCTCATATCATGCGTTCTGGCCCCAAAATCCGGACAACACCAAGAAAGGAGGGGGGGTGTCTATATTCATAAAGGACACCCACACCTCAAGGTTGGTGGCAATGCACGATGCATCGGAGACCATCCAGGTGCAATTAACCATAGGCAAGACTGCTCTGCAATTTGTAGCATGTTACAGGCCACCCTCTCAGTCTCAGGAACCTCACATAGCTTTCCTGAAAACACTGGAGGGGATAAATGTATCTCCAAACACCATCATACTAGGTGACTTCAACTACCTGAATATAGACTGGGATCACTACTCAAGCCCCAACACTCTAGCCCAAAGGTTCCTAGAGTTCATAAACTCAAATGCCATGGAACAACTAGTCACCATCCCCACAAGAGGATAAAACATACTAGATCTCATCATCACGAACATGGGGTCACAATGTTCAACACCGGAAGTATACCCCTCACTGGTGAGATCAGACCATAAACTAATCTCACTGGAAGTCTACATCCCGCCCCCACCTGAGATAAAAAAGACCACAGTGAAGAACTTCTCAAAAGCCGACTTCACACTTCTAAAGACTGGTGTGGTCTCTTTTAAGGCCCCGAGCCTGCGGAAACCATTACTCAAGCCGCTGAATCACTTACAAATGCCTTCTACCAGCACCTACAGGACTGCATGGATCAGGCAATCCCAAACAAAACAAAGACTCTTTGTACCAAAGGCAAGCGTCCAGTCTGGTGGACCCCAGCCATAAACAAGCTCTACAACAAAAGGAGGAAGCTACTACAAGAGAGAGCAAAATCCTTAAAAGGGAAGACACCTTTGATCATTATAAGTAAAAAGCTAAGATCTCTCATAAAATCATCCAAGGCAAATTTTGAGAGAAAAGTCGCTAAAGACTCAAAAGACAATCATAAGGCCTTCTTTAGCTATGTTAGAAACCTGGGAGGAAACTCCCAGATATGCTCAGAATTAGTTCAAAATGATGTAAAAATTACTGAACCTACAGACATTGCCAACATACTGGCTGACAGGTTCAGTGCAAACTCCCCCCCTCCCCCCCAAAAGGTGAGATATCTATACCAGAGGATTGTAGCCCCCCCAAACATCTCTAACGCTCAGGTGAGAACTGCTCTCTCCAAGGCAAAAAACACAGCATCCATGGGACCAGATGGTGTCCCCGGTTGTGTGCTCCACAAACTAAATGAGGAATTAAACCCGCAGTTAGGGCAGCTGTTTAATCTTAGCCTCACCTCAGGATACGTGCCCAAGGAGTGGCATACGGCAACTGTGGTCCCACTTCACAAAGGCGGTGCCTCCACCTACCATGGAAATTACCGTCCCATCAGCTTGACAAGCCTGATCTGCAAAGCTATGGAGAGGATCATAATGGAACTCATAAATAAAGACATAGGGAACTTGCAGACTTTGGATCTGACCCAGTTTGGCTTTGTCAAAGCCAGATTATGCCTTTTAAACTTGGTTGACTTTTTCGAAGCAGTCACCAAGGCCATTGATGAGGGAAAGGCAGTCCATACAGCCTACCTTGACCTGGCAAAGGCTTTCGACACAATACCCCACTCAGGTATCATTGAAAAACTCATCAGCTTAAATGTTAACCCATACGTCACAAGATGGGTTGCAAACTGGCTAAGTGACAGAACCCACAGGGTCAGAGTTGCTGGCACCATGTCCGACTCAAAGCCTGTCACAAGTGGTGTCCCACAGGGCTCAGTCCTGGGCCCACTCCTGTTCGGCATCTACTTTTCAGAAGTACAAGCAAACACAGGAGGGTTATGGCTGACAAAATTTGCAGATGACTGCAAACTGGGCGCCATAGTTGAGAACACATCTGACACAGATATCCTTCAGAAGGGTCTTATAGAAACGGATAACTGGTGCCAGAGCCATGGCCTAAAGTTAAACGCCAAAAAATGCATAGTCATACCCTTCGGGAAAAACAAGGTTACCCTTAGCTACCATATAGGCGGCAACCCACTAAGCACAGAAGAGGTTATCAGGGATCTGGGGACCCAGGTTGACAGTAACCTTCGTTTGACACTCACGTTGCCAAAGTAGTTAGGAAGACCTTCTACATTGCCCACCTGATCATGAAGGGATTCACATCTAGATCAAGGGAGGTCATTGTCCCCCTGTACTCATCACTCATCAGACCAATGATTGAGTACAATGCCCCATTCGGAATGTATCTGACACGACACCTGCAGCAACTGGAAAGGCCCCAAAAGTTCCTCACCAAAAGGATAAAGGGTCTCAAAAATATGTCTTATGCTGCCCGACTGAAGGAACTCCAGCTCTATTCAGTCGCCACCGTCTGCTCAGAGGTGACCTGTGCCTGACATACAAGGCCATGTCCAACCCAGAATTGATGAACATGCTTCACCTCAAAAAATCTAGATCCCTCAGAACTACAAGGGCGGGAGACTTAAACCTTGACACGGTTATTAATAGGACGTGCTGGAGGGACAGATTCATCACCCAGAGACTCCCTATGCTGTGGAACAAAATCCCGGTACATGTGAGGCAGAGCACCTCGCTGGCTTTGTTCAAGAGAAATCTTGACTAATGGATGGGAGATCGCAGATATACCCCAGGGATTATCTCAATGTCACTGCTTGACAGAGGCACAGCAAAATAATGGGCATAGTATCCTCCAAACTAAAGGGGTGGCGAAAGCCACAAAACTCTGGGCTAGGCTTATAAATGCCTTGGGCAGATAGCCTAGTATGAACCTATGAACCTATGAACTTCTATAGGGTGGATCTAGCTATTCTAAAGACCAAGCATTACAAGGGCAGAAATCATGGGTATCCATGCAACTACCACAGGAAAGCTACAAAGCATTGCACACATTGTCATGCAGAGCATTCTACAGGTGTTCAGAGTAAACAGTGAGTGTGTCACAGCCATTTGTTACTACAAAATGCACTTCAACCTATCCATGAGTACACTGTGCCTTTTCTCATGGCTAAAGAAAGATACAGCACTAAGCAAACCATCTGTGCTGCATTTGGCTCACAAATAGTTGCAACAAAAGTATATAGCGGCACCAAATGATTACTGCTTATAAACTGCAAGTGATCTCTCTCCTTTATGTCATGTTATTTACAACATCAATGGTTTAATTATCAAGGTCTATGACAGAATGCATGTGATGTATATAATTAGCAGATTAATTATCTTTGTCCATTGTTCTCTCATAGTAAAATCCAATATGAACACCTTAGTGGCAGGTATACTTCGATATTAGACCGCAATTGTGTAATGTTATGTATTCACAATACTGAGGATTCTTATCTGGTCTGCAATTATAACTAGCTTGTAGTGCATGAAGCACTGTGATTACCCTCCTTTATATCAGGAAAGCACAAACAGTTAAATGTTTCTATAGTGCAAGACCCAAACTAAACAATTATTGAGCACCTCTGCCTCAGTTGTTAAAATCAGGTATCATGTTAGGCAGGTAAACCTGCCAGTACTGGCTAGCAAATGAAAGGCAGAATTAAAAACAGATTTGTTTTTGCCTGCCATTTCGATAATCTATCCCTGACTTTCTGTAACATAATAGAAAGAGTTACACTGCCATTCCGACAGTATTCACTAAGTGCTTTATGGCTTTGTAAACCGGGAAAACATTTAGTGCTTTTTTCTGTAACTAGTAGTACATTGATGCACTATAAAAAATTATGATTGGGTCTACAATTGTAATCCTTTATTATCTGTACTCTACATCGATGCCAAGATTCACCTCTCAAGCTTCTCTCTCAAGGTGAATTTCTTGGCATCCATGTCTTGAACACATATTAAGCAAGTTATAATTAGGAACCCAATCATAATCCTCTATATTATGTATTCCAGACATGGATTCCCATGACATGGATTCCCAAAATTCACCTTGACAGCAAAGCTCAAGAGGCGAGTCTTGGCATTCCTGCGAAGGACACATTACAAGGACTATGCTCCATGTACTACCAGTTACAAAAAAATAAAGTGTAAGGGCAAAAAAGCATTTTGCTGGCTTTCAAAGCCTTTGAAAGAAATTCAGATGATGCTATTTAAGCAAAAAAAAAGCACTGCAATTACAGCCAAATACACATTAACATTGGCAGCATTCACTCGAATGAATGAATGCTGACAGTATGCTGATTACACTTGTTAACAGCTTGCGCCCCGCCTTCGCTGTGCCCAAGTTACAGGTCAGCTGACAATGAAAACTGAGGAAAACATAATAAGCACAACATGTAAGTACATCACTTTGTATGCAGTTACAGAAATACTGCCTTGGCTATTGGAAAATAAAAGCCCCCCCCCCCCTTCTGTTCTAATGATTTAGTGCACATTACTTTCACCATACCTTGCAAGACATGGTTAAACAGTCCCAAATTAAAACAAAGATGTACTGTCAAACTTGAAAACCAAAGCAAAAGGTTGGATTTTGCTAGCTTTATGTAATAACCTATATTAAGGAAGCCCACAGTAATAATAATAATAACAAAAAAATCAGTACTCTTAATACCTAATTTGGGAACAAAATACACACACTATCCCAGTGAATTGTGTCCCTTCTGAAAAGGTATACAACCTTTGACTGTAAAATTGTTGCAGAATATAATAATAATAATAATAATAATGGCAACTTTGTTCTTTGATAGATATTGTCCCTTTAACAAACCATATGGAGGATAAATACCCTTTGCTCTCATGTACTGCATGTCCCCAAATGACAGCCCTATTCTGTACACTAATTTATCCTGAGAATGAAAAAATGTAAGAACTACAGTAACATATTGCTATTTCAAGTTGTGGTTGGTAAACACAAACACTGTCCAAACAAGTTGTAATGCTTTTTTTCTAGCAGTGACCATATGATGACCTTGTGATTTCTTGTACAAGATACCTCCATTCCCCTTCCTCAAAAGAGGCAGCCATTTTTGTGCACATCTTTGATGTTGGTGAGAAAAGTAAAAGAAAACAAAATAAACAATTATTATAAAAACAGTAATTTCAACATGTTGCTCTTGGACACATATACTCACCCTCAAACATATACTAAGCAACCATATCAAGGCCCTCTTCTTCTCATACATAGCAGTCAACTTTCCCCAAGCAAGATAGCCTCTTTCAGTGGGTATTTAGGCATAACAGCATTAGCAATAAATTTAACCTTGTTCATAGATAATATATACACTGTCTATAGACTAGCCACAACACATAACTACCCTCCACCATGTCTCTCTGGCACCTTCAAAAGAAAACCACCTCTGTGTATTTTACTGATATTAGGTTGTAATGAAATACGATAAAAACAAAAAAAATCATTTTTAATTAACTTGTAGCTTTTAGACACTATACACCAACATTCCCTAACCATAAAAATAATCATTTTACTTGCTACCTAACTGCCCTTCAGTTTTTATCTACAGACTGCCTTTCTAAATGGATAAACATTTCTAATAGTCACTTCCAGTGTTTCCATAAGTATACATACTTGGCTTACCCATAGTTTCCAAACTTTTACCTATAGAATCAGGAACAAATACCAAAATAAGCAAGAACAATCAGGGACACATTTTGTTAAATATTAATGCCATTAACTTGTGAGGTTGATAGAATAAAAGAATGTGTGTTTTCATAAAAGTCAATAACTCTAGAGACTTCCAAGATGGCTGCACACTGATCATCAGCTTAATTTCAGTTCCCCAGTATGAAAAAAAGAAACTGAGATACAGAGAACAGAAACTTGGCTAAATTTAGTAAATTTGGTCAAATGCTATTATGTACACTGCCTGGATGTCAGTAAAGATGAAACTTAGGCAGCTTGAAAGAAAATCAACCAAAAAGCTGAAGAGAAATTACTGACTGGGAAGAATCCTGCAGTTGTTCAGCTAAAAGCAGTTCAAGCTCCAGCTTTGGTGTAAGATATAACTTCTAGCAATCTAGAGGAAAAGATATATCAAATGTGCTAAATGGTGATTGAAATAAAATATTGAAGGAGTATATTAACTCAGGAAAAAAAGCTAGAAAAATGGAAGAAGCTTCAAACAGCTATTCAGATGAGCTGATCACTGTAAACATCAGAGCTCAAAATGAAGAAAATGCTGGCTGAGTATGAGACTGCTCAGGTAGAGTTGTTTCAAAAAATGGGAAAGTTAGGGGTCAGAAGACAAAGGGGAAAACCTGAGATTTTCTGTTGTACCAGAGAAACTGGAAGGAACAGACTGTATTAATTTTATGAAAACACAAATAAGCAACTGGACTGGTATTCCATAGCAGGATTTGTTAGCTAAAATGGCACATCATATGTATGCTCCAAACCTGGCCATTAGAAAGCAGCCAAGATCTGAATGACTAAAGATGCAATCATACCAGCAGAAATAATTATTCCTGACAAAACTATGGCAAAGGGGAAAATTATTAAATATTTGAGACAATAGAGTGCTTGTAGAAATTTATTATTCAATATATATACCAGGCAGAAGAGAAGCAAATTTATCCCAGCAATCAGGGAATGTCAAGAGACAGATGTGAGATTCAAGCTGCTGTACCTAGCTGTCTTCAGAATATTTTCTTCCTAGAGAATAAAGTAATTTTTGATGCAAAACAGGCCAAAGAGGAAACACAAAAGTTTGTCTAACAAAAAGTGAGCCAACAAACACAAGGGGACTCTTATCGTCATTCTTTTGATAAGAAAGCTCATAGAGTGACTTTGCCAGTGAAACCTTTACCAATGTTCCAAAGGAAAATGTTTGATAGACAGAAAAAAGCACATGAGTTGACTAGAATAATCTGGAGTTCCATGGACTTGAATTGGTGTCTGGGGTTGGGAGATGGAGATGAACAGGAAGAAGACCAGCAACAGTGAAATTAGTGAAACCAGAGTGAGATTATAAACATCAATCACATTTATAAAATATGGCTTTGCAAGAAAAAGTGGAAATATTGAACTTTTTTTGACTTTGTTTAACTTATGGGGGTTGAAAAGCACATATTCCACTTCATGTCATTAATGTTTGCAAAGACAACAAAAGGAAAGGGAGAAAAGTAATTGCAAGGAAAACGAGTTTTGTTAACAGTATTTGTATAAAACATGTCATGATATAAATTGCATGTTATATAATAAACATTTTCAGTTCTTGCTACATGTTATAAAAATACTAAAGTAAGCAAATACCTTTTTTCTTTTTTAGATTTAAAAAATATAGGCATAGCAATGCAAAAAAGAAGAAAGACTTCACAAATGTTTAAGTTAATATGCTGTAATCTTGAGTTGCTGAGGTGGGAGATGGGATATTAAAGTGCACAGATTATAATACATGTAGAGTTGATATATTTTATCTTACTTTTGCAAAAGTGAATGAGGATCTTGGCTTACTCTAATAACTTTTGTGTATAACAGGACACTGAATATACTGAAAAGTTTTTTTTAGCAAATAAATGTTCAGTTTGAGAAGTCTGTAGCTGAGAGCAGATGTACATTTTATTCTTAGGCTTTCATGGATACAAGCTGATTGGCACTCAGTAAAAGCCAGAAAGTTAAAAGTTAATGTTTTCTGAAAACATGCAAGCTGTTTTTCACATCTGGGAGGGGAATAAAGACAAGCCAAGCCAAGAAGAGACAACAATTAATGTAACAAGAAGCATAGGTTGTAACATGCATTTTAGCATGGATGACCTTAATTTTAGGTTAGGTTACACCTGTGTATGTAGCTGTCAATTTGGGACAATTGTGCCTATCAGGAGGAAATTCATTATTTGAAGATATACATAGTTTTGTGTGTGTGTTTTAAGTTAATAGGTTATGGGGCTGTTCTGAGGATTTGTTTTTTTTATTTGAGGGTTTTCATTAAAATAAAAAGTCTTGTAACTTGGACAGTACCACAAAAGGAGGGGGAGTATCAATATTCATCAAAGATACCCACATCTCCAGGTTTGTGGCACAGCACGAAGCATCAGAGACTATCCATGTGCAACTAACAGTGGGTAAAACTGCCTTCCAGTTATAGCCTGCTACAGACCACCCTCCCAAACCCAGGAACCCCACTCAGCCTTCCTGAGAACACTGGAAAATATGAAGGTCTCTCCAAACACCATTATATTGGGCGACTTCAACTACCCAAACATAGACTGGGAGCATTACTCTAGCTCCAACACCGTAGCCCAAAGGTTCCTAGAATTTATAAACTCAAATGCTATGGAACAACTTGTTACCACTCCCACAAGAGGGGAAAACATACTGGACCTGATCATCACCAACATGGGGACTCTATGCTCCAGACCAGAAGTGTATCCCTCACTGGTAAGATCAGACCATAAACTAATCTCACTGGATATTCACATCCAGACTCCACCCACTGCCCTGAAAACCACAGTGAAAAACTTCTCTAAAGCAAATTTCACAATCCTCAAAACCGAGGTGGAATCCTTCAAAGCCCCCGGGCCTGTGGAAAATACGGCCCAGACTGCAGAATCCTTTATAAACGCATTCTATGAACACCTTCAGAAATGCATGAATCATGCAATCTCAAATAAAACCAAGACCCAATCCTCCAAAGGCAGATGTCCTGCCTGGTGGACCCCAGCCATAAACAAACTATACAATAGAAGGAGGAAGCTACTACATGATAGAGCAAAATCCCAAAAAGGGAAGGCATCTCTGATCAGTATTAGCAAAAAACTACAGGCACTCATAAAATCGTCTATGGCCAGCTTTGAGAGAAAAATTGCACAGGACACTAAGGATAATCACAAGGCTTTCTTTAGTTATGTTAGGAACCTGGGTGGGAATTCCCAGATATGCTCAGAATTAGTCCAAAATGACAAAAAATACACCGAACCCACAGACATTGCCAACATCCTAGCTGACAGGTTCAGCGCAAACTTCTCCCCCCCTCCCCACCAAAAGGGCAAATATTTATCCCCACAGAATGCTGCCCCCCTGACATCTCAGATGCTCAGGTAAGAGCTGCCCTCTCCAAAGCAAAAAACACAGCATCAATGGGACCAGATGGTATCCTGGGCTGTATCCTACATGAACTCCAAGAAGAGCTAAACCCAAATATCAAACTACTGTTCAATCTCAGCCTTACTACAGGATATGTACCCAAAGAGTGGCGTACAGCAACAGTGGTCCCTCTCCACAAAGGTGGTGCCTCAACGGATCCTGGAAACTATCACCCCATAAGCCTGACTAGCTTGGTCTGCAAAGCTATGGAAAGGATCATCATGGACCTCACATCATGAGGATCATCATGGATCCTACCCAGTTCGGCTTTGTTAAGGGCAGATCCTGCCTCTTAAACCTGGTTGATTTCTTTGAAACAGTCACCAAGGCCATTGACGAGGGGAAGGTGGTCCACACAGCCTACCTGGACCTCGCAAAAGCCTTCGATACAATACCCCACTCGGGCATTATAGATAAGCTCACCAGCTTAAATATAAACCCCTATGTCACTAGATGGATTGCAAACTGGCTCAAGGACAGAACCCACATGGTTAGAATTGCTGGAGCCATGTCAGACTCCAAACCAGTTACAAGTGGTGTCCCACAAGGCACAGTCCT